>NW_026575159.1:23830000-24002500 GCF_905146905.1 Nyctereutes procyonoides
TTAGCATATATTCTATAATCAGAAAAAGATGCAAGTTTTTTGCAGATTTCACAGAATTTTGTTTAAAAAGTTTAAAAAGCTGAAGTGAAACATTAAAATATTGTCCTGTACTGGCTTTTCCTTTGGCCCACAGAAAAGAATTTTGATTAATTGATCAAATAGTGTTGGCTGTATATAGGAAACCATGGCATTTGTTGTGTGATTGCTATTATCATATGCTAGGTAATGTAAACTTCTTTGAGTTACTTTGAGCAGTGGTTGGTGAACAATGTTCTCAAGTAGGAAGTAAAATAATGGGGCTTTTTCTTAAATCATTGGCATTGTATTCTATTCTGAAAGGAGGGAGAAATAATCTGATTTATTTAGTGGTTTAATCATGAAAATCTGAAAGGTTGAGAGCTGAATCATTATGTGTAGGTTCAGTTTATTGGGAGTTTGTAGGGCTTGGGTTTTTTTTTTTTTTTTTTTTTGAAATGATTGTGTGTTGTAGAATGAGCACAATTCTAGGAAGTATGATTATAAAATGAATGTTGGCAGCTTCTCCTATGATTAATATGTCAAACCTGTCAAAATTGTCTCATCATTTCTATTTGTCAGGTTCATTCAGTTCTTGAAATGAGCCTGCTCTCGCATGTGCTCTAAGGCAAACAGGAGCTACTATAATTCTTCCTCTTTCCGTGTAGGCTCTTCTTTCTTTTGCATATATATTTACTGCTCTTTAGCTTCAGGTATTATGAGATAGCATGATTCTATTTTTATCAAAGAAGGAGTCACTACTCAGGTTGTTTTCATTGTATTTCTGAATGAAGAGTTTGCATTATTCTAAAATTAGCCATTACATCTTATGCTATCCAGTCTTTAGGAAGAACAGTCCTTCTAAATGTTTTTTATTTATTTTGTTTGTGTCCTTGGTTGGTGGGTTATTCAGCTGTACCTTTTCATTACCTGAACTCCAGGGTATTCCTGCTGCGGTAGTTTTCTGGGTAATGCTAAGTGTTCTTCACACCCCTGGTATTTAATTGGTTTTTGAACAGCTGTCTTGGAAATTTGCTATAAAGTTCTTGGTGCTGTGGTTGCACTTAACTTTAAGTGGATCTCACTCCTGCTGGGCAGAGAAAATGAAATATAAGGTTGACAAGTTTGCCACTATCAATTCCTGGAGCTTGATAAACTTTGGAAAAGGTATTATGTCAGGCTAAAGGACTGGCCTAGAAATTAAAATGAGTGGCCCATTTATGAATGAATATGACTTAAGTGGATTTTTGAACTTAGTTATAAGTATTTTTATTATAGCTGTTAGACATATTAAGTGGAAAATAATAATACTTCTCAGGGATATTTAGACGCAGTAGAATTTATGTATTTGTGCCTTAGAGGTAGAAATATTTCATGAACATGTGATTAGAATCAACAAGTTGTAAGGACAAGATAGTTGCCTCTTGGATTATTACCATTTGCTATATATGCTTCCAGGAGGGCTTCTGCAGAGAGGAGAGCACTCCAGGCAGATACACGGTAGCAGGGATTTGGGGTCTAAGTCCTGTCTGCATGTCTGCATTTCTGCCGTCCTCTTAGCTGTGCTGTGCTGTGTGGACTGCAGAGGGCCAGTTTCTTCTTCAGTTCACAGCCCCAATTTGAAACCAACTTAAAGGACTTGTCTAATCCTGTCATCTTCTCCCTCGGTTCCATCCTGGTTCGTTCCTTTGGGAAGTTCTTCCAGGTGTGTCTTACTGCACCAGGTTAAGGAAATGCAGCAGTTCAGGTGCAAGAAGAGATGGTGGACATCTGTTCCAGTCAGTTCTATGTATATTACCTCTACAAAAGCTCCATTCCCTGGCACAGGATTCTCTTTGTTAGTTCCTGAGAATTTCATGTTGTTCTTGATCCACATCAGAGGGTGGCCCAAGGGGAGCTTGACCTACCTTTAGAGCCAGACTTTCCCAGGTGTCTTCAGTGAATGTATGAGCAGGTGGGCTTCTCTGCCTGATTCAGCCTCAGCTGGAGTTGCTCTTGGTATTGTGGGATTCTGCATTCGATTTCAGTAGGGCAGTAATGTTGGCTGCTTTTAGACAATTTGAAATTTGTAGTCTCCAACAGTAGAAAATGCCCTCTGACAAAAATATAAGGTTGTTTCAGAATCAAAACCTTAGGAACCTAGTGGCAGAACCCAAAGCCATTTGGGCTGATGGCATCTCGCCTGTTTTGCTCTGATGATCTCCAGAAATGGCGGTGTGTGCTCTCTCCTGGTAGTCCTTTCAGTCATAGGTGCTGCCACTGTGCTCTTGGAGTCACTTCCACTTTTTCTTGTGTTCCCTTTGGATTTCTCTTAGGGATTCATCATCTAGCAGGTTGTTTCATTGCCTACATGTGCCCTGCTAGGTGGGGAATCGAGAGATGACTAAAGCAGCCTCCAGCTCTAAGAAGTGTACCTTCTACCTCGTGTAGAAGGGTGTGACAGAGGGAGCACGCTTAGAACCCTGCTGTGGAGATTAGAGGAGATGCTGGGGGGGGGGGGCAGGGGAGCATGAACGGAGAAGCCTGAGGAGTCATAGGGGGAGCGTGGCTTTGGGGAAAGTGTTTGAGGAGAGTCATGCAGGTGAAAATAACCAGCAGCCAGTTAAAGTATGTCCTTGGTACTGGGGAAAGTGAAGACTTTAAAGGCTGTCTGTGTGTATGTGTGTGTTTGGTGATTTTGTCTTAATGCATGTATTCAGTCCCTACTATGCGTCAATTTTTATAGACACTGAAGATACGGCAAAATCCTCATACTGGACATGATGGACATCATCATGGATGTCATACCTGTTCTCTTGAAGCTTAGTCTGATGAGGAAGACAAGTCAGGAGCGCATAATTACACTGACCAGACAGGAAGCTTCATAAGTACCTGTGCCTGTTTCTTTTGCCACCACACGTAGCTTTTGATACAGTGCTTGGCCCATGGTACACATTCCTTGTATATTTGTAGAATGACTCAAATGACTAAAAGAGAGGCACTGGTTGCTACGGAAACACATGCATGAGGTTGGAGGGAGAACAGTTACAGGTTATCAAGTCCAGTAGTGAGTGATGGGATTTGGACTTGGAAGGTGGCATTGGGGTTGATTGCAGCAGACCAGCCTACAGCAGACCTTCCTCTGTTGAGGGAGTACAGTTGATGGAATTAGTTGTATGAGGGGTGGAGGAAGGAGGAGTTGAGATTCACTCTGTAGTTTCAGGGTTGATTATTTGGGTGAACTGCTCTGGTTTGATACGGGGACTTTCTGGAGGAAGAGTGATCAAGAAAATTAAGATGGAACATTGAGTTCACTTCAGGCTATGATAAGTGTATGATGCCTGAAACGACGTTCAGAGTGTATTTGTAGGAATGACATTGGGCGAAGTTACTAAAGGATAGTTTTGTAAGGACAGAAAAGAGACTGAGGGCAGATATTTGAGGAACATGTCCTTTTAAGGATGGAATAGGCAGAGAAACCAAGAGGTAGCAGGTGCGGCATTACTAAAACAAATACCACTGCAACAAACGTGTGACAAGAACTACGTAAGACTCAGATGGCAGTCCATTTATTTATAGTAGCATTTGAAACATTCCAGTATAGCAAGAAGAAAAAAATAAAAGCTAGACAGTCTTTTACTGTTTGATCTGATGTTATGACAATAATTTATGAAGTGTTAGGAAAAAAATTTTACCTTAAAACTTAGGGATCTAAGGATGATTGTGTGTGTTAACCATGGTATATACTGTCCGTCCTTAAGTCCTTAACTGTCTTGTACTGCTTGCCTAGCTGGGGGAAGAGATTGCCATATTATATTTGGCTGAGAGGATGTGAGTTCTATAACTCCTGGGTAGACATGCTTAATTGTGCGGTTTGCAAGTAGAAATTAAGGCAGCTCTACATATGTAATCTAAAATATTTCATGTAGAACTAAACCATTAACTTATCTCTTGCTGTCTTTTTTGAAGTCTCATTATTATGTGTATTTGTGAAATAACTGAATGATTTGCTGGCGGCAGATACAATACTTAAGTAAACTTGCTGAAGAACTGTTTTATCTCACAGAAGTGAGAGGCATGGGTACCTGAGCTGGCACCTGAGCACCTCTGTTAGCTTTGTGAGCACTGGGCATGATTTTCTCGCCTTACACAGCTAATCCTCCATTTTCACCTCCTAACCCCCAATCCATTCTTTTCTGAGTATTTACTCAGCTCAGTAAGCAGCCTCTGATAGGGTACAGCAACATGCTGGTTAAGGGCTGAACAATTAAAAAAAAATTAGTTCTAGTATACTTAGCATAGAGTGTTATGGTAGTTTCAGGTAAAGAGTATAATGACTCAGCAAATCCATACATCACCCAGTACTTATCAAGACAAGAGCACCCCTTAATCCCGGCCGCCTATTTAACCCATCCTCCTATCCACCTCCTCATCTGTTCTCTGTGGTTAAGGGTCTCTTGGTTTGTCTCTTTTTGTTTCCCCTTTGCTCCTTTGTTTTGTTTCTTAAATTCTACATATGAGTGAAATCATGAAATATTTGTCATTCTGTGACTTCGCTGAGCATACCTAATACCCTCCAGATCTATGCGTGTTGTTGCAAATGGCAAGAGTTCATTCTTTTTTTTTTTTTAATTTCATTTATTTATTCATGAAAGACAGAGAGGCAGAGACAGAGGCAGAAGCAGGCTCCTCATTAGGGAGCTCGATGCGGGACTTGATCTCTGGATCTGGGATCATGCCCTGAGCTGAAGGTAGATGCTCAGCTGCTGAACCACCCAGGTGTCCTGATTTGATTCTTTTTATTGGCTGGATAATATACATATATATATATGTATATATTTGTACACATATATATAGATAGATACACGCACACACCGCATCTTCTTTCTCCATTCATTTGTTAATGGACATTTGGACTGCTTCCATAGTTTGACAGTTGTCAATAATGCTACAATAAACTTAGATGTGCATAAGTGAACAGTTTTGAAAGCTCTGCATTCAGTGGTTCTGAGACATTAAGAAGGGGTGAATTTAATGAAGTATAGTTTGGCTGCTGAGCTTTTGATGGAATGGCAGTTGATTCCACTACTCTTAATTTTTTTAAAGATTTTTTTTTTTATTTATTCATGAGAGACACACACAGAGAGAGGCAGAGACATAGGCAGAGGGAGAGGCAGGCTTCATACAGGGAGCCTGATGTGGGACTCGAACCCAGGACTCCAGGATCATGCCCTGAGCTGAAGGCAGGCGCTTAACCGCTGAGCCATCCAAGCATCTCTACTCTTAATTTTTTTAACCTAAAATTGCATTGTATTTCAACCTTGCTAAACAATATGAGTATTTCCATAAAAGATAATTTTCCATTTACTCTTTGAATTCTCAAGAGTAAGTAAGTTTTGGTAGTTGCAGTAATAAAATGAGTAGTACAGATGCAGATGTATACAGATTTATAGGTGGTTCTTCGTGTATAACATCACAGAGAAGTGCTGATTTTTTTCTTTTGTTCATTAATAATAATGTCTTACTTTTGAACTTGAGCAAAATTTAGTAATGCATTGAAATCTGTGTCATTAGATTTTAGTTTATGATTCATTAAAATGTATTAGAAAAGATTAGATTGCATTCTTAGAGTTTTGATTAACATAAAAATCAACGATGTATACTAACTGTGACCATAATGTGTGTGTGTAATAAACTGAAAGAGGGACACCTTGGTGCCTCAGCCGGTTAAGTGTCTGACTCTTGATTTTGGCTCAGGTCATGGTCTCAGGGTCATGATTTTGCTGTCTTTAAATTTGGGATAAAAAAATAACTTAAATTATACATTCTACTTAGGCACATAATTACAGCACTACCTGTTTACTGTTTAATCAAAAAATTTAATCATTGCAATTCTAATGAAAATCTTCAGCATATGGCATAGACACTTTGGGTATTGTGAAATTTATAAGACTCAGTACTGTATATTAAATATGTTTGTTCTAAAAATAATCTTGGAAGTTATAAGCATCCCCAACAGATTTAACACTTTTGTTAATCTATGACTAATGAGGAAATACACAATTGTTAAAATTTAAGTAGTTGGGGAATTTTAAAGCTGTTTTGAATTTTGCTTGATATAGTCATATCCTACTTGTGAAATATTCAGAGAATTTTAAATTAAAAATAACTCCTATCAACCTAGTTAACTGAGAAAAGTTTTAGTCATTGCTTTTGGTAGATTTTGCTCAAGTGGGTGACAGATTACTATCTTTTGATTTAAGGGTTTATTTTTCTAGACTATATGCCTTAGTTTAAGTAGAAATGGTATTTGTTGGTGTTTTTTTGAAAAAGAGCTTAGCTAAAAAGCTTCAGAAAACCTCATCCCTGTATTTTTTCTTATCTGGATTTTCATTGTGTATAATAGGGTAGCAGTAAGATTTTAAACCTTGACCTTAGTATTACAGATAAATATTAAGATCACAATAGATACAATATAGGAAAGAACTGTTTTTTTTTTTAAAGAACTGTTTTTTAAAAACACCTTTATTAAGGTATAATTTGCATCCCATAAAATTTACTTGTTTTAAGTGTGTAGAAAGACTTGTTTTTTTACATGAAACAAAAACCTTATGAATTACTCAAGCATTATAAATATGAATTTCCAGATGCCCTACTTTTTCTTTCTTTTTAAAAAAAATTTTTAAAAATATTTTATCTGTTTATTCATGAGAGACACAGAGAGAGGCAGACACACAGGCAGAGGGAGAAGCAGGCTCCTTGCAGGGAACCTGATGTGGGACTCGATCCTGGGACCAGGATCACACCGTGAGCCAAAGGCAGATGTTCAACTGCTGAGCTACCCAGGTGTCCCCCCACTTTTTTTTTTCCTTCTAGATTTGGTTCAGTAAGACTCAGTTTGATACATATTAGGAGACTTGCTAAAATTAAAGATCTGAAATTCCAGTTCTTTTTAATCTCCTCATTGTAAAGAAGATACTTTTATCTGTGGATTTTAAAATTTACATATTATATCTTTAAGTTTAAAAATCTGAAATCATCCAGTATCAGATTACCATAATCACAATACAGTCATATTTGTGGAAGGGAGAATTCATTGGACTTTTTTTCTCTGCCTGCTCAAACTATGATGCAGCAAAGAATTCCCCTGTTGTCATTGCAAAGGGATAGTGGGCTGTAGCTTCAAACCAGTAATTGCTTAGATAAGGGTTTGCTGCTAGAATTTTGTGGAAGGTTACATAGAATTGCTTCCGTTAGGGTCCTTATTGGTTTTGGGACACTTGTGCCAGAGTGCTGTATTGTTATAAGCAGAAACTCACAGTGCATAGTGAGTAGGAAAGCTTTTAAGGAATCCTAGGCAGCAGTTGTCATTTGACTGCGAGTTTGTGAAGGCCTGGGGTTTTCTCCCACTTTTTCCAATGGTTGAGTGTTCCATGCTGCTCTTGCTCATCTAGTATGCTGGGGATGTGCAGTAACTTTTTATGGAGGAACTCTTAATGTAACAAAGCTCATTTTCTTTTTTTCCATATACTTGTATTCTTAGGGGCATTTTAGAGCTCAGAGTAACTTAGAAGTAGGAAAAGAAAATAATTTCTAGAAGTGGGGTGTTTTGTAATATGACACATTCTCAGGCTGGGTGTCATTTCTCCATTCTCTGCCATCTGACTTGATTTTGGTACAGTGGTAACAATAGTGTAGTCTTTTGGCAGCTGCATAATATTTTGACTATGTTGCTGTAGTCTCCAAACAAAACAGATTTTTTGGTTTTGTTTTGTTTTTAAACCATCTCACCAAGACAATGTAGTGCATAAATGTTAAGAGCACAGGCTCTTAACTGGATCCAGAGTTTTTAGTTGTGTGACTTTGGACTTTTACCTTTCTGATTCCCTGTGTGTAATTTGTCAATGTTGATTCCTTTTAAGGTGGTTGTGAGCACAAAGGAAGATAAAACCAGGAGTATAATAGAACATACTCAAGATAACAAATATAACATATTTGTTGAATGCATTCTGAAAGAATCAGACTGACTTAAGGAATAAGAGCAGTGAATTCCTGGGGTAGATTAGCCATTTGGTTAGGTCTTCTGGTTTTCTACTATATTTTGTACCATATCCATAAAATCAGAATTTCTGTCTTATGGAACTTGTGTTTAGTATTTGATATTTTGTTAGTATAGCCTACGACTGCTATAACAAAGTAGCACAAACTGAGTGGCCTAAACAAATTTTTTGGCTCACAGATCTGGAGGGTAGAAGTCTGAAATCAAAGTGTTGGCAGGATCTTCCTGAGGGCCGTGAGGGAAGGGTGTGTTCCAGGCCTTTCTCCCTGGCTTGTAGATGACCATCCTCATATATCCATATGGAATTCCCCCTGTATGCGTGTTTATCTCTGGACTTCACCTCTTTTGCAAGATACCAGTCTTACGAGAACGAGATGAGGGCCCACTCTGACTACTTGATTCTAACTGAATTATCTCTGCAAGACTGTCTCTAAATAAAGTCACATTCTGAGACATCGGGATTTAGGACTTAAACATAGTAATTTAGGGGAAGATACACTGAACTGAGCTCTAATAGATGTGTTTGAGACATAAAAGTGAAACTGTTTTTTGGTTAAAGTGTTTCCATTTTAAAAACCATGCTTATTAAACCTGTAAACTAATGGCATGGTCACTTTCATTTACCTAAACTTTTTTTTTTTTTTTAAGATTTTATTTATTTATTCATGAGAGGTACAGAGATATAGGCAGAGGGAGAAGCAGGACTGATGCAAGGCTTGATCCCAGGACCCAGGGGTCACAACCTGAGCCAAAGGCAGATGTTCAACCACTGAGCCACCCAAGTGCCTTCATTTACCTAAACTTGAGTTACACCTTGCATGTAAAGAAAATTGGTAGGATTGAGCAAAAATTCTTTCCATATCTCCATCATTTTGTATGCTTTATTTTGGATGGGGAAAGAATCTTTGAGTTTGAATGACAGGAATATCAAGGAATGAATTACATTCCTGGGGGCTGACTTCAAGTCATTTTGGCATTTGAGTTGATTTCAGGAATGATACATATCTGGTAACTATAGAACTCACTGGTCTACAAGCTATATGAAATTTTATTTGTTAGTTTCCCAAGGCTGCTGAAACAAGTTACCAGAAACTGGATGTTTTAGGATGGCAGAGAATTCTCACAGTGCTGGAAGTTAGAAATTTGAAATCAAGGTGTGGGCAGGGCTCTGCTCCCCCTGAGGTTCTGAAGAAGAGTCTTTTCTTCCTGGTCTAGCTCTTGTGTTGCTGGCCGTCTTGAGTTCTTGGTTTGTGCAACATCACTGATCTCTTACTGTCTTCTCCTGGGCTTCCCTATGTGTCTCCATATGTCTCTTTGTAAGATGTTAGCCATTGATCAAGGGCCTGCCCTTATCCAATATGACTTTGTTTTAACTCCATTAGCTGTGCAAAAACTGTTCCCAAATAAGGTCACATTCGTAGGTACTCAAGTTAGGACTAGTGTATTCTTCTGAGCAACAGAGTTCATTCCACAGAACCTGTTCATTGTTTTAAAAAGTTAGTTTTACTTTTAACTTCTCTCTTTAATCCTCTAAGTATTCCTGACTAATAAATGGACAACTTTGTTACCACAGGTTAATAATGTACTGGAACCTGACAACTCAGAGAACACTCCATCTGCCCTGATTACTAACCATTGCCTTGGTTTTCTAGGTACAGAGTGAGGCTTCATTTTTTACTCTTTCTTTTTTAATAGTTTGTTGCAAATTCTTTTCAAGTTCCTTTTGTTTCATGCTTTATCAATTCAGTGTGATGAGTTATGTTTGAAATGGTTGAACCTACTAGTTTATAACCTGTAGATTTTACTTCCAGGAGTCTTGTAATTGGAATGCATATTACTTCACTACTGGACACATATCATCTATACCACTTTTTTTTTTTTTTAAGGTAGACTATTCTGCATAGATAGAATGGCATGAACAAATGCATGGGAAGAAAAAGTTTGGGGCTTGACTTCAGAGCTGTGAGTATTCACAGTTTCATTGTGAAAGATACTAATGATTAATTCGGGAAGTAAGACTGAAAAAGGTGAAAACTGTGCCAGATTTTCCTTTAAGACCAGCCTGGCAAAGAAGCAGAAATAAATTGGAGAGATCTCTATTTTGGCAAAAGTACAAGTGACTTCAGTTTTTAAATCTTTAAATAAATATGTGTGTATATAGCTAAAATAGGCTATTAAATCATATACATTTTATAAAATAAGTGATTTCAGTTTTTGTAGGTATAAACTGACAGAACTATCTTACAAATTATCTAATTGTGGAGACTGTATTAATCATCTTTTCTATCATTCTCAGTATATTTCTGACATAAGTGAAATATTTCATACTCATTCTTTCTGTGTTCATTTTGCCTTATAAATTTCACAGCCTTTTTAAAAAAGCATATGGAAAATGTCAGGAATTTTTTTTTCTTTTCACTTTCACAAACTGGAAATGCCACATTCAGATAACTTCTGAGGAGGAATAAAGGCTGTTTTTGTGAGTCTAGATTTCAACCAAAAATTCAGTGGACTTTCTCGTTACCTGCATGGCAAATTAATTTATAAAGAAAGTATTAAAGCATGAAAATGAGTAAAAAAAAATGGCAATGTACATCATCAGCTAGCTAAGATCAGCTAATTAACCTTTGCCAGTGGGTAGTGTGGGAAGAACTATATCCTCCAAATCAGGGGAGCCTAGGTGGCTCAGTCAGTTAGGTGTCTGGCTCTTGATTTCCATTCTGGTCATGATCTCAAGGTCAGAGATCAAGCCCTTCAGAGTCCGCTTTGGATGTTCTCTCTCCCTGTCCCTCTGTCCCCCGCCCCCCGCTCCCCAACACCCTCCTCTCCCAACTGTACACATGCTCTCTCTCTCTCAAATACAATCCTAAAAAAAAAAAAAATGGAAATCAGTGTCCTCTGACTTACAGGAAGTGGGGATGGTAGCACACCTAGGTCAATGAAATAGACTTTGAAACTATCATTGATTTAGTAGGTTTGTTCTTTCTTTGCGTAATTAAAAATCTAAAGCCTGAAACACAGTGAACATGTTGACATTTAGCTTTTAAGTCCCTGTTGATCTGCTTTACTGTCGATGGCATATCCTGCTAACAATTGCTCATTTAGATACTCCTTCTTAGGTCATAAAAAGAACATTTAATAGATTGTTTCTCATGAGGACTAGTGTAGAGGTTATTTATTACCAGAGTTTGGTATTAGCTTTTTTTTTTTTTTTTAATAATTAGCTTTTTATACCAGAGGAATCATTTCCAGATCCTACCATCAATAATTTAATATACTCAGAAATGATACTCATTTACATCTAATTAACAAACTAGTTATTTTAATAGAAATCTGAAAATCTGATTATATTTTTTAAACTTTATTCTTTGTGCTGTTTAGTACATTAAATGCTTGTAGGTTTAAGACAACTGTCTTAAACCAGATTTTAGTTAGATCTCCATACCATACTTTGTCCTTGAATTTTGCATTTTCCCTCATAGCTATGAATGTAGCTATCTTAAAAGTGTTCACTAAGTAATTTTTTTAATCCTTTGACGTAGTCAGTAGATGAAACTTATAATTATAGATTCATAATGCCATTTCCCTGCTCACAGATTTAGGGTAGTTCATATTTTGTACAAAGTGAAACTTCTCCTCCACGTCTCAAAGATCTAGAGTTTCGAGGAGAGAAAACTATATATTAATATGTGCATTTGTACAGCTTCTGCTAGTCATCATTCTTGTTGGCTTTTTTCTCCTAGGTCCCAAAGCTGAAATTGGCTGGGTTAGTCATTCTGCTACTCTAGGACAGCCTTTGTTTTTCTCAGCCTTTCTGGAATACCATTACCTCTGTTCATTTTCTTCCTGTTGTTGAAAGGCCAGCTCATAGCTCAGCTCTTTCGCAATGAGAAGCTTTTCCTAATCATTTCAGCTCACAAAAATCTTTTCTTCTGATCTCTAAGGGATCATCTGCTTACTTTGTGTTCATGCTTGGCTAAGCTCACTGTTCTCATCCTCTAAGAAGCAATCTTAGACTTTTCCTGTTGGAATTTATTTTCTCATTTCTCTTATATTTTATTCATACTGTTTGCATGTGTGTCTTTTACCCTTTCAAACATATGAGTCCTTGTTAAGTAATATTTTACACTGTAGATACTGGTCTTTGTACCTCTGCAATACTTTTTATATGGTACCTTTCAAATAATTGTATTCATTAATGTTTGTTTGCATTTAAGACAGAAAGCCATGTATGTTTAGGTGAAGAAAGGTTAATCTAATCTCTAGTTTGAGTCTTGACAGCACCTGGCAGACGATCCTGTTTGGAAGCTCTCAGAGAATTATCAATAATTTTTCCCATTTCAAACGAACAAGGGGTGGTGGAAAGGGAGGTGGGTGGGGAATGGGGGTGACTGGGTGACAGGCACTGAGTGGGGCACTTGATGGGATGAGCACTGGGTGTTATGCTATATGTTGGCAAATTGAACTCCAGTAAAAATTTTTTTAAAAAATAATTTTTCCCATTTCTATCCTAAATTCTGTTCTTTCTGAGCATCCCATAATGCCATCATTTTTTACATGGTGTCCTTTTAGTATTTGAGTAATACCTGATATTTTAACATTTACTGTGTGACATTCTGTGCTAAGCATTTTTTTAAACTAAAGGAAGGTTTTTGTTAAGTGTTATGAATTGCATTAGCAGCCCTCAGGTATACCATACCATAGTCCATCTATAGTTAGTCAAACCACAGCAGTTCATTTTTGCAGAATCCATGAAGAATGGCAAAACTCTCTTCAGTTAACGGTAAAATACCTGCTTAGCTCTTGGAGGTAGCTATTGCATTGTACCTTCTTTCTTTCTTTCTTTCTTTCTTTCTTTCTTTCTTTCTTTCTTCTTCCTTCCTTCCTTCCTCCTTCCTTCTTCCTTCCTCCTTTCCTTTCCTTTCCTTTCTTTCTTTCCTTTCCTTTCTTTCCTTTCCTTTCCTTTCCTTTCCTTTCCTTTCCTTTCCTTTCCTTTCCTTTCCTTTCCTTTCCTTTCCTTTCCTTTCCTTTCCTTTCCTTTCCTTTCCTTCCTTTCCTTTTTTTAAGATTTTATTTATTCATGAGAGACACAGGCAGAGGGAAAAGCAAGCCTCCTGTAAGGAGCCTGATGTGGGACTAGATCCTGGATCCCAGGATCACACCCTGAGCCAAAGGCAGACTCTCAACCGCTGAGCGTCCCTTTACCCCATTTCTGAGCACTAAAATGTGAAGGAAGAGCATCCTGAGAATTACAAAGAAATGATTATGAGGAAACTTTGATTTGATTCCAAGTTCATAAAATAGAAAACACAAAACCATAAAAATGATACATATATACTTTTACAAAAATATGAATGGAAAAGTTCTAAAGAATAATATGTTTTCTGTAGCAGAAGGAACTGTATGTATTTAAAATTTTATTTATATATTTTTAATTTATCTATCAAAGATTTTATTTATCTGAGAGGGACAGAGAGAGAGCACGCACACACATGAGCAGGGGGAGGAAGAAGCAGACTCCCTGCTGAGCAGGAAGCCTGACCTGAGACTTGATCCCAGGATCACCTGAGCCTAACGCGTAGCCGCTTAACTGAGCCACCCAGGCGCCCCAAGTTTAATTTTTTTAATGTAATCTCTGCTCCCAGTGTAGGGCTTGAACTCAAAACCTTGAGAGCAAGAGTCACATGCTCCAACTGACTGAGCCAGCCAAGTGCCCCTATGGCCACAGGAACTTTAATACAAACACAATTTCCAAATCCTCTCTCCTTCCCCAGATTTTGCTAATAAGGCACAAAACAGAGTAATGTATACAGTGAATATACCAGGGTAATGTTGATGCAGCATGGCGTAAAAGTTATGCGTGAATTAGAAATCATGAAATGTACAGAGTGGAGCATTAGTTCAAATACTCTGATAACTGTTTCAGAGGCTTAGTTTGTTGTTCTCAGATTGCAGTATATTAGTCACAGAGTTTCAGAATGTATTATGTTGATTTTACAGGCCAATATCTGTCTCTTCTGTGATTTCAAGTTTATTTAACTTCCTTGTAAATATGTATTATTATCTATGTATAGTTAAGATCAACTGACTCTGATACTGGTTGTTTTAATGTTATGGTATCACATTTTAACAGTAATGAAATTTAAGAAAGAAAAAAATTTATTTTTTTATATGATCATGAAATCAAAGCCTTAAAGCCTTATTGTGACAAAGTAATGGAAGATGAAGTATTATGGCATAAACATGGTGCCAAATACTAAAAATTCTACTGAAGCTAAATACCTGCCTGCTGCCAAAATTTACTTACTATTACTCTGTATAGCTCAAGAAATACAACTAAAGTTTTGTGATAACCAACTTTAAATGTTTATGTATTTTAAGTGTGGGTCAAATGCTCTTTTTCTGTTAGAGTATTTTGACTATAACTGATGTAATCTAAAAAAGATTTTTTGATTCTGATATATTAGAGAGGACTCCAGATTTCCAAGATTTCATTTTGTTTTCACAGAGATGAAAAATGTGTATCACTGTATGTTTTCTAGACATTTCTAAATTCTTACCTTTGAGCATCTTTCACCCTCTGAGTCTTTCAAAAATGAATCAACCACAGCCCTGTCCTTGAGGAGGTTACAGACCTCCAAGAGAAATAGATTAGTGGTTAACTATGGTTAAACACAGAGTGGTGGTTGTGGTGGCAGAGGAGAGTGGGCTGTGCCCAGCATCCGGTGGTCATCAAGGACAACTTCCTTGATAAATATTGCCAGACAGGGGCTGGGGTGAATAGGTTCATAGGGGAAAGGAACGAGAGTGAGGCCTGTCCATTTCTTCATACGTGTTAGTTTACTAATGCTTTTGAAGATGCGACATGCAGAATATAGCCTTTTCTGCATCCAAGCTATAGATTTGTTAGATGAGCTATATTCAGATGTCGGTGGCAATGATTAGAAATCTTCTAGGTTTGTGTTTCCCTAACATGAAGTTTCTGACCCTGACAATGTTCTCACACCCTGGACTGAAAAATACTGTATGAAAAGTTTAATATTCTTACTTTAGATGAATACTTGGTACCATTGTGGCTTTAGACACAGAAGTAAATGTAGGCACCAAAATCAATATGACATTATTTGGTTATAAGTGATCTTGCATATACTCATACAAACAAAATGGCTTTTAGTGAGACTTTATTTAGTGAGACTCCTAGTCTTAGGAGCCAGGATAGGTGTATTAAGAAGTACTCACAAATTGGGGCACCTGACTGGCTCAGTTGCTAGAACGTGTGACTTTTCAGCTTAGAGTTGTAATTTCGAGCACCACGTTGGGTGTAGAGATTACTTAAAAATAGAAAATCTTATAAAAACCCTCACAAATCTTCAGTTAGTTTATAGTTAGTGATTGGTGTTTATTGATTTGTATTTTCTGATCTCTACTTAACCAGAAATTGAATTTTCATATGTTCATTATTGCAACAAAAAGGAAAAGGGAGCTCTACTCAGCTCTTAGGAAATTTGAACTACTATGACACATGGGAATAACTGAGAGAACAGATAATGGATGTGAGATTACAAAGCTGTGAGAGCCTTATCAGCACCTGGCCTTTTAGAACTTCCTGTTCATCATAATTTCCTGAACATTACTGACAGTACTTCTGTAACCACTATCTTAAAATTGTCTTTGATGATGAAAAATACAGTGTGACAACTAGAATTTTTGAATTTACCTTTCCAGATTGAGAACTTGTTGAATGCACTTCTTGCATTTCTGGCACCTTATATGTAGAAGGAACCTTATAAGCCTAATCTGATGAGTTGAATAGTCATGAAAAAGTTAAAATGCTCTTTGAATGTTTGTCTTTGAAAAACTCCTCAAATGTGGAACTTCTGTTAAACTGTATCTGTTACTAGAATTAAGACCAGTGCCGAATTCTTGATCTTATTAGAAGAAATCTCTGCTTTTTTTTTTTTATACTTGAACATTGAACACCAAGTGCCAAATAAAGGGTAGGGATCGGCAGACATAACATTTTCTTCTGATTGTTATTTTAGTAGAACCGTTGTTTTTTGATTATCTCATTTTAACCAATTATTTTATCCTTCATTATTTACTCAAATTATAGAACATAATCTAGTTCTAGATTTTGGGTAAAATATTTGTATCTTACGAAAAACTGGTTAAAACAGTAGTGAAATATTACTAGATCCTTGTGAGGGATATTTTGTATTATCTGTTATTTTTAATAAGAACCTACAATCATAAACTATGTGAACAGTCTTTTCCCTCCCCCAAATCAACTGTAGCGTCTCTTGAATAGTGATTCTCAGTCTGGATATTCTGAAACTGCCACAGCTGTGATTTATTTTTGGTTAAAATATTTAATCCATCATGAAATTTTAATTGACATTACCATTAAATCTGAGATTTGTTTTTAAAAATTATCTTAATTTCTTTTTTTGGAGTGTTGTTTGAAGTCCTTATTTCTTTTATCTATGTAATTGGTATTTTTGTAGAAGGTACAACATTTGGAAAGCCCCTTTGTTTTTCTAACACTTTAAAAAAAAGGATTAATTTGTTTATTCTGGAGATAGTGTGTGCAGGCAGGGGGTGGGGCAGAGAGAGGGGGAGAGAGACTCTCAAGCAGACCCCCTTCTGAGGGTAGGGCTCCATATGACCCTGAGATCATGACCTGCGCCAAAATCAAGAATTGGACACCTAGCTGCTGAGCCACCCAGGTGCCCCTCTAACTCTATTCTTTTATAGTTTTCATCCTTTTTGTTTTCTTTTTGGTTTTTCTTTTTTCTTTTCTCTTTTTTTCTACTTCCTCCTCTGCTGATCATCCCTTACATGTTTACTTTCCCCAGGGTTCTCTCTAACTCCTTCCTGTTTTCTTTGCTGATTCCAGCTAGCTGCTTTGCTATCACTTACATGTTTTTGGTCCTTAAGTTTGTATTTTTTTTTAATTTTTTTATTATTTTTTATTTATTTATGATAGTCACACACAGAGAGAGAGAGAGGCAGAGACACAGGCAGAGGGAGAAGCAGGCTCCATGCACCAGGAGCCTGACGTGGGATTCGATCCCGGGTCTCCAGGATCGCGCCCTGGGCCAAAGGCAGGCGCTAAACCGCTGCGCCACCCAGGGATCCCTAAGTTTGTATTTTTGGTGTAGATCACCTGCCTACGGTGGAATCTCCTACTTTTACGTTTTTACCTCGTTGAGCTTTGACAAAACAATTTTTTTCTGATACCCTCCTCCCACCTCAAAATATATCTTCCTCTGTTTCTTGTTGGTCAGTGGCCCCACCATCCAACCATTTCTCCAAACTGTCCCATCTCCTTGTTATTTTGACTCCTTTGTTCATTTGATTTCCTGGTCTGCTTCCTCCAGGTTTGTCTAGCCCTCTATGAGGTTGCAGCGCTTTATACATGTTTGCAAATGAATACCACGCTCTTGTTTAAACCTCAGAACTTTAACATATATGGCTTCTGTCGCCTGGAAGGATAATCTTCTCTTGGCCTTATTCCTAGTTTTTCTTTAAGACTTAGTCATTACTTCTTGCAAGAAGGTTAGGTGTTGCACTACTATTCTCCCAGAGTGTCCTGGTGTGCCGTAGCTGTTATCACAGACTTAAGAGTTCTCTCTGTGATAATCTTCCACGACCAGGTCATCAGCTGCTGAAGGCCAGAGACTGTGGCCTGTATTCATATGCTCTGCATTTAGCCTAGGGCATGGTAGGCCTCTTATTAAAAAGCTTGCTAAAAGAATAAATGTGATCGGTTGGGTATATGAGTTTTTCCCAATCAGATGTGTATCTGAGGCATATGTGTGTGTTGATTTTAAGAGGATTGCAATGCATCCTTGTCCCCTTCAATCTAATGCCAGACAAAATATTAGCTTTGTTGCTAATAAAGCTGGGTCGGAGAATGTGACTTGACTTTTGTCAAGGACTACTTGTCCTCCAAATCTAGACTTTTCAGCAGTGTGTCTAAGGGACATCCCAGGTTGGCAGAGCAGACATACTTACCCAGACTTCTTCAAGGAGGACATCCTGACTCCCAACTTCTTGGTAACCCCATTGTGCCATATAGAGACCGGCTTCTGACCCAAATATGCTTATCACATAGAAGCAGAAAGAGTGACTTGCAGAATGCAGACCTGAAAAAGAAACCCTTAAGAGTTCATTTGTTCTTTCATTCAACAAATAGATATTGAGCACTCACTGTGTTCTGTGTTCTCGACATTGTGTAAGGAAGTGCAGAGGATACAGATTGGGGGCTTATTATGTCTTAGGGCATGCTTAATTCCTTCATCCTGACTCACCAGTATAAGAAGTCATTCTTATAACCGAAGTCTTCTCTAGAAAAGGTGGGGATAGGAGAATAGAATCATTTTTCCAAATGTATAGCTATTTCTCCACCTGTTGCATGTAACATAATTCTGAGGACTATGATAATTTTAAAGACACAGTGGCATGAAATACAGAAAAGCATACCAGGCAGTCTTTTAGGAAATGGAAAGATTTCAAAGGTCTTGTTACATTTTACAAAAAATTTGCAAAGCCTGATCATGATCGTTTGTTTTCCTTTGCTTGCAATACTTAGGATCTTAAAGTTCATTTAGTATGTCAACCTGATTTATTTCTAGCATGAGTCTGCCAAGTATTCGTTTATATGAGTTACTTAGAAAATGTAGTCCACAGGGAGCTATGGTGGCAGCATTTCAAAGTAATGAGGAAGTTCTAGAGATCTCAGCCTCAGCACCAGCTCATTGTTGGCAGTAATAGGTCTTTATCATGTCAGCAGCATCTTCTGTGAAATGGTTTCCGAATGCCCTCACATTTATCATTTCTGTCAGTGTGTTTAGTGCTTTATATGATTCATGTAATGTATTAGATGGTCATAGCGTGCAGCCTGTATTATAACTTTCTGTCCGTTGCATAACTTAAATAAGGACAGTGTCCCAAGTACCCAAAGGACACGATAAGAAAAAGTCATATACTTCTTTAATTCATTGTACAAAGCAAGTGGTTCTCTAGAGCAGTGATTCTCAAATTTGAATGTGCATGAAGCCAGGGTAATTTTTGGAAATAGAAATTCCTGGTATCCCATACCAAGAGATGGACTCAGAAGGTCGTGGGTAGGGCTAGAGAGTATTCAGTTAAAAAAATACTCCAGGAGACTGCTCTTCAGATGATTTATAAAGCACCCTAAGAAAAGCATTGACTGTAATATGGAAACTGTTTTTGTAGGATTTCTTATGAAGTAACCTCATGAGGAGAATAAACACATTGACACAGTAGAAGACTTGCACGTATTGACTTCACAGGGAAATTGAGGATAATGATAATTGATTTCTGGTGTGATACTGTTTATGGTGGAAAAATCAGCATAATTGGGTATATATAATTCTACTCAGAGACTGAGGGTGAATTCAGTCACTTGCTGTTATTATGATTTTGTTTGCATCTGTCTTTTGTTTTTAGAGAAAGAATCCTTGTATTCTGTAACATTGATTTCTTATAATCCTGCATTTATTTGTAGGTCTTGAAGTTAGGAGCCAATTTTGTGAGTTAACACATCTCACAATGCCTAGCTTAGTATGTTGACTATAGTAGGCATTTTATAAAACATTTAATTATAAATGTCCAGGGAGTTTATCAGTTAACAAGCTTTATACAAAAATTGTTTTTAAAAAAGAAAACCATATCTGGGGGCATCACAATGCCAGATTTCAGGTTGTACTACAAAGCTGTGGTCATCAAGACACTGTGGTACTGGCACAAAAACAGACACATAGATCAATGGAACAGAATAGAGAACCCAGAAGTGGACCCTCAACTTTATGGTCAACTAATATTCGATAAAGGAGGAAAGACGATCCACTGGAAGAAAGACAGTCTCTTCAATAAATGGTGCTGGGAAAATTGGACATCCACATGCAGAAGAATGAAACTAGACCACTCTCTTGCACCATACACAAAGATAAACTCAAAATGGATGAAAGATCTAAATGTGAGACAAGATTCCATCAAAATCCTAGAGGAGAACTCAGGCAACACCCTTTTTGAACTTGGCCACAGTAACTTCTTGCAAGATACATCCACAAAAGCAAAAGAAACAAAAGCAAAAATGAACTATTGGGACTTCATCAAGATAAGAAGCTTTTGCACAGCAAAGGATACAGTCAACAAAACTCAAAGACAACCTACAGAATGGGAGAAGATATTTGCAAATAACATATCAGATAAAGGGCTAGTTTCCAAAATCTATAAAGAACTTCTTAAACTCAACACCAAAGAAACAAACAATCCAATCATGAAATGGGCAAAAGACATGAAGAGAAATCTCACAGAGGAAGACATAGACATGGCCAACATGCACATGAGAAAATGCTCTGCATCACTTGCCATCAGGGAAATACAAATCAAAACCACAATGAGATACCACCTCACACCAGTGAGAATGGGGAAAATTAATAAGGCAGGAAACAACAAATGTTGGAGAGGATGTGGAGAAAAGGGAACCCTCTTACACTGTTGGTGGGAATGTGAACTGGTGCAGCCACTCTGGAAAACTGTGTGGAGGTTCCTCAAAGAGTTAAAAATAGACCTGCCCTACGACCCAGCAATTGCACTGTTAGGGATTTACCCCGAAGATTCAGATGCAATGAAACGCCGGGGCACCTGCACCCCGATGTTTCTAGCAGCCATGTCCACAATAGCCAAACTGTGGAAGGAGCCTCGGTGCCCATCGAAAGATGAATGGATAAAGAAGATGTGGTTTATGTATACAATGGAATATTCCTCAGCCATTAGAAACGACAAATACCCACCATTTGCTTCAACGTGGATGGAACTGGAGGGTATTATGCTGAGTGAAGTAAGTCAATTGGAGAAGGACAAACAGTGTATGTATGTTCTCACTCATTTGGGGAATATGAATAATAGTGAAGGGGAATATAAGGGAAGGGAGAAGAAATGTGTGGGAGATATCAGAAAGGGACACAGAACATAAAGACTTCTAACTCTGGGAAATGAACTAGGGGTGGTGGAGGGGGAGGAGGGCGGGGGGTGGGGGTGAATGGGTGACGGGCACTGAGGGGGCACTTGACGGGATGAGCACTGGGTGTTATTCTGTATGTTGGTAAATTGAACACCAATAAAAATTAATTTATTAAAAAAAAAAGATAACCCAGAGCAAAGGGGAGTAAACAAACAAAAAAATTGTTACAAGTGATAATCGATATATTAAAGTAATTTTCATATACTAGAAAAATTAAAGCTAGGTACGCTGTTTTTTTTTACTCTATTATTTTTATTATCAGTCTTTTGTTTCTTTTTTTTCTTTTACCTTTATCTTCCTTGGCTGAATTCTTGCCTTTTCCTCATTTTGTAGCTATAATAGAAAATCTGATTACTTTGTTAGTGCCCTTAGGTATATCCCAGTACTCACTCTAAGAGCACAAGTAGGGAAACTGCAGGTCCTGGTTTGCCTGGAAGGGCCTGGGTTTCTACTGCTGGTCCAAGCATAATTATTAGCATTTTCAGTCAATCTAAAGATACTCAAGTACTCAACACTCCTGGACCCTAAAAGCATCTGAATCAGTGATTTGCAAATTGAGTCCTTCCCTTCACTTCTCCATAGAGGTCCTTCAGCACCTCTGCAGGCTTATCTTTGTAGTGTTAAAATCATGCTTCTTTCTGTGTTTTGATTTCTTTTTTTAAATTTTTTATTGGAGTTCGATTTGCCAACATATAGTATAACACCCAGTGCTCATCCTGTCAAATTCCCACCTCAGTGCCTGTCACCCAATCACCCCATCCTCCCTCCCACCTCCCCTTCCACTACCCCTTGTTTGTTTCTTTCATGTTCTGTCTTCCTCTCTGATACTTACCACTCATTTTCTCTCCTTTCCCCTTAAATCCCTTTCACTACTTTTTATATTCCCCGAACGAATGAAACCATAGGTTTGTCCTTCTTTGACTGACTTCACTCAGCATAATAACCCTGCAGTTCTATCCACGTTGAAGCAAATGGTGGGTATTTTGATTTCTAATTTGAGGATCCTAGACCCCCACTTTCCAGGATCCTTTTGTAAGAAACACTAGTAGCATCCTTATTTTTAATGAGAATTTTGTTTTTATGTGAAATTTTTAATTTGCTTTAATCTTATTTTTGAACTATAGAAGGTTTTGGCTATTTCAAAAACATTTTTTGCCCTTTCAAAATGGTTTCTAAATGGGTGAGACTTCCTGGGCCATTTGCTTATGTGTAGGCATTGACAAAATAAAAACAGTTTTCAAAAAGGCATAAAAAAAAACAATATTCCATGGTGTTCGTGAATACTTCTTCATACTAAGGGTTCTTAACAAGAAATTCTAACTAAAGGAAAGTTTTAATTTCAGTTTCTTTTGTCGTCTTCTACCAAATTAAAGGAACTTGCCGCTACTCCTTTAGGTATACATAGATCTCCATTTCTGTTTATCTTTGAAGAATACCGTTTCTCCTTACAGTAAGATGCTCCTGTACTTTTTGGCTAGCTTTATGGTATATATACACCAAGATTTGCTCTGAAAAGTGGAAAATAAATTTTTGAAGGAAAGCTCCAGCAATCGATTTGTTGAAATATACTCCAGAGATAAAAACTGTCAGAACCCATAATGACTTGGCCACATGTTTCCCTAGTTGAGTATTGTCTCCTTTTGAGGATTAGGGTTTTGTTGTTGCTGTTGTTGTTTTGGAGTCAGCTAGAGTCTTTGTTAGACTATAGTTTAAGACTCTTAAAACACATCAGTGCTTAGTATTTTACTTTCTCAGTTCCATTATAAATTCTACACAGTCTGATTTGTCTTTTGCCCTTTCTCTATTTTTCTGGCTTTTAATCATAATTTTTTTTTCATAATTTTTTAATTTATCTTTAACCACTCTATAATTCTCCCCTCCCCTGAAACCTATTAATTGTACAAAGTAAGTATTTATGCAACAGAACCATGGTTTGCATGAGGAAGGTTGTTGCTCACATACTTTTGGTTCTCTTTAAAACATTTATATGTTTTAAAAGAGAAAACGTGATTCTTTTTATAATTTTTTTTTATAATTTTTTTTTTTAAGCAGTCTCTTTGCCCAGTGTGGAGCCAACATGGGGCTTGATTCACAACCCTGAGATCAAGACCTGAGCTGATATCAAGAATTGAATGCTTGACTGAGCCACCCCAGTGCCAGTCTTTTTCTAATCTTAGCAGTACTACCAACAATATCATAGAAGACATTTAATCAATATTTTATATGTTAAATAAAGGAATCACATACCATTTTAGTTTTTAATTCTAACTCATCTAATTACTTACCTCTGGAAATTGAGACACAGGAGTGCTGTACCCTCCTTCCAAGACTGCCATCTAAGCACATTTGAAGAAGGCCTGTGGCAGGCAGGGTCCAGGGATACATACGGTCTTAGAAGTGGAGATGAACCACATGTTACATCCTAACCGTGGTGGAGACAGGTATGAGTGCTTTTCTTACCTGGTTGCAGCTCTGGTTTCTGTCATCCATTGGATCCTTTTTTATTTCTTGTTTAAGCCAACATCAGATGAAATGGAGAATTGTATTTTCTGGTTTTAGTATTTGTGGTAATTTCGTTCTATATGGTGGCTCCAGATTTTCAAATGGAATCTTGTAGGATTATATTTTCTAAAACCCAGGATTATTCTATATTGTTTTTCTTTTAGATAACTCTGCTGAGTAATATTTAATTTTTTTCAGTTAAGTATGATAGTATACTATAAACTTAAATCTAAGTATAAATCTATAAGTTGACTAGGAGAATGTCTATTATTTTTTTTCTTTAAAAATTGTGATAGTGGAGAGAAAACAAATGTGGAGTATAGACAATCATTTGTTGACTCAGAAAAAAGCTTTTTGCAAAACCCTGTGGATAGTATATATCTCTGTAGGTTTGAAAGTATATCAGAAATTTGTCTGCATTGTGCCTGTCGTATAGCCAAGTATTGCCTTGTAATGGAAAGAGCAACTTTTTTTACTTTTTTTTAATTTTTATTTTTTTAGATTTTTATTTATTGACTGATGAGAGACAGAGAGGCAGAGACACAGGCAGAGGGGGAAGCACACTCCCCATGGGGATCCTGATGTGGGACTGGATCCTAGGACCCCGGGATCACGCTCTGAGCCAAAGGCAGATGCTCAACCACTGAGCCACCAGGCATCCCGAGCATCTTTTTAAAATAGAATTGAGCTTTAGTTCCGTTTATTGCCTTTGTTGTCCTCTTTTTCCATAAGGTTTATGTGCCTGGGAATAAAGAACAAGTAGTGAAATTGAGAACGAAAGGAGAGAAGGTATAGAATTACAAGTGGAAAGAATCGTGTAATAAAATATTCCTCTAATGGATTAAAATCCTCTTAAAAGGAACACTTTCCTGAAGATAAGACTATTTTATTCCCGTTTCTTTGACCCCATATCTAATTAGTCACCAAACTCTTGATGCTTCCTTTGTGCCACCTCCCACGTTTCTTCCTTTTTAAGCTGTGGGCCATTAGAAAATGCATTTTGGTTTTTCCATGTGTCATCCTCCATAGTGATGTTTGCATTGTTCCGTCTGACTATAATTGTCTCTCCCTGTCCCCAGTTTATCTTTGTAGTTCAGTGTATTTGTTCTTCATGGGAGCTCTCAGCTCAAGTTCATCAGTGTCCTTCGTAAAATCTCTCTTCACTTGAGCTAGAAGTGCTTCTCTTTCTTTTGAACTTCTATGAGTGACCCTTATAGATTGGATATCCCTTGTCCTTAGATGTTTTCCAAATCTTATTTCAAAATCAGTTTTTAAACCTTTGTCTTTTTACAAAATTACCTTTTTAATCTCCTGTAGTTCTTTACATAGTGGCTGTATACATGTTGAAGGGCAGGAATAACATCCATAATATAGGCTTTATGTATAGCATATGCATGTATGTTTATGTGTCTATGTACATTTCTCTATTAAGTTTTTGGTACTTGGGAGGGGTATGTATGAGTGGGACTGTAGTATTACTGAGTGTTTTTAGTTATTATTCTAACATTAACTGAATAAGTAACTTGACTTTTAATTTTAACCTTGGAGAAAATATATGTGTTGCTGACTTTTAATAGGGTTCTGGATACCATAGAGCTACAGTTTTTGGAGTGATGAATTTTTAAAATTTTCTAATAGAATAACAGTCTGTCCCTTTTCACCTTGATTATGGATGGCTGCCACTAGGTCTAAAAATAAAACATGAATTGTTTAAAGTGATTCAGTGGACATTGTCATCTGTCGAAGAAATCTTGTTCTGACATGTAGTGTTTTGTGGTGGACAGCGTACTTTCTTGATGATTATTTTGAATCTTATAACACATACCAGACTAGATAATAAATTTATTTAATCTGTTAATGAACTTTGGGTCTTCATTTAATGAAGGAACATTTTTTTAAAAAAAGATTTTATTTATTTATTCATGAGAGACAGAGAGAGAGAGACACACACACACAGGCAGAGGGAGAAGCAGGCTCCATGCAGGGAGCCAGATGCGGGACTGGATCCCGGGACTCCAGGGTCATGCCCTGGGCTGAAGGCAGGCGCTAAACCGCTGAGCCACCCAGGGATCCCTCTCAGTGAAGGAACATTTTAGTAAATGTCTGCTATATGCAAGACACGCACAACAATGAATAAGGTATATGGACTTTATATCTGGTGGTAAAGGCAGGTATGTATATAAATAAGTATAATAAATTGCAAATATACAGTGAAGGCATAAATGACCTAAATCCTATGATCATAGCCATTCCCATTTAAAAGTATGAAATTTAGTAAGTCCTAAAAATGCCAGTGAATTCCCAGTATATTATTTGAAAGAATTTTTTTTTTAATTTTTATTTATTTATGATAGTCACACAGAGAGAGAGAGAGGCAGAGACACAGGCAGAGGGAGAAGCAGGCTCCATGCACCAGAAGCCCGACATGGGACTCGATCCCAGGTCTCCAGGATCGCACCCTGGGCCAAAGGCAGGCGCTAAACCACTGCGCCACCCAGGGATCCCTATTTGAAAGAATTAAATGAGATAATATAATTGCTGTGTAGAAGATACAGATACCATTATATTCTGCTTCTATAGATCACAAAACAAACCTATTTTAAAGTCATGCAGTTGGTCCCCATAATAGGATCCAAGCATTCTTTAACTTCAGTGACAATGTTAGTAGTAACTTATTTTTGTTTTAGAGGATAGCTTTATCCAAGTTCCCAGTGCTATGTTGGTGTTTAATAATAGAGACAGTAATTAATAGTTAAACAATGGAGGCTTTAGTAATTTCCAGTTAGATTTAACTTGTCATTGAAAGTATAAGTAGCTTATTTTAAAAGGAGTCTTTATTAATCATCGAAATCCCCCAAACTCGCAGAGCTGCATAGGAAGACAAATGTCATCGCAAACCAGAAGTGCTCATCAGTTATGCAGAATTCTCCCAGAACCTTCATGGGCTCATGTGCCTGATTCATCCTTCTGTTGTTTCAGCTCTGAGGTTTTCTCTGCAGCTACTCAGGTCCTACTGTGAATGCCTCTGTGGGTCAGGGTGGGTTGGAAATTCATTTTAACACCTCACCATCGAAGAAGAAGAAGGTTGCCAGAGGTCAATACAGTCATACCTGTGTGTGATGAGGACCAGGAGACATTGGTGAATCCTCATGAGAATGATGGTAGGGGAACTCAGAAGAAATTCTTGGAGTGTCTTTAAAGAAGTGGTTAATTCAGCAGTATGCACAATTTGCTTAAAAATGTATTACATGGCTTCTACGTTGTAGGTCCTGCATACGTATATGGATTTATTAGTACCCCTCACCCTGAGAGGTAGGTAGAGTGGTTGTACTCAGCCCATTAATCAGAGTGCTCCATGGGCCCGCCTGTACACTACTGGAATAGGCAGCTTGGTACTTTTGGGGGGTCAATTTTTTTGTTTCCATCTGTGCCCGTGTTCCATTTTTCTGTAGTTACCACTTTGGGACTTCCTGTTTCTACTGGCATATCATAAGCAAAATTCTGAATTCCACCTGCTTCAGGAGAATAGAGGACTCCCTTCTTATGTACTAGAATTAAATGGTAATGGAAGAATTCCTGTTTGTTGTTCAGACTTGCCAGTTGCATGAGGCATGCTGTGATATGCTTAGTCCTTTCGAAAGAGAAAGTTGGGAAGGGGTCAAAAATAGCATGGTTTGGGGCTCAGATGAGGAGTTTGTTGGAAGGGATTAGAAGAAAAGATGAGGAGGAATTGAAGGAATCTTTAAGGAAAAAAGATAAGTAGTTTTATTCTCCTATTAAACTGTAAAAATATGCTTTTATTAGACTAGCAACATGTACTTTTGTAGTGTCTTGTTTAAGCTCTTTGGTCTTGGCAGCAGAATTTGATATGGATATATTATCAGGTTCTTGATAGCTTTATACTTGATGTCAGCAACTAGTTAGATAAGTTACAGTCCATTAGTATCCTCTACTAATTAATTACAAGTGAAGTGAACCAAAGGTACTTCCTGAGCAGTAGGGAAAGGATCCAAAAGCAGGAAGATCGACTAGAAAATACTCTCCTACAACATGAAAGACTACATTCAAGTTCCTGCAGCCGAACTCGACAAGCCTTATGAATTGACTTCAACAAGGGAGTCAACCCCTTTTCTGTGGCTGAGTAGGTCCAGTTATTTCATTTTACTTGTTCTTGTGATGTTTATGAGTTTACTATTCTCTTCTTTAAGTAGTTAATAATGTTTCTTTCATGATTACTGATGCCACAGTCATTTTAACCTTACGTTATCATCAATATGTGATCGCTTTATAGAAATCTCAATAAACTGAAAAATTTTAATTCTGGTTTCATATATCTTCTCTAAATAGGTAGCTTTTCATGTATAGTAAGTAGTCAAGAAGGTATTTCTGTTTCATTTTGGGTCTTCTGGAAAAGGTCACTGTGATCATTACTTCCCTGTATGGGAGTCATTCCTAGTCTGGGAGTCAGACTCAGTCTTCCAGTTGTGGTCATTTGTCACGGTTTGTGGAGAGCTAAAATGTTTAGTGTAGAAATTGTCTAGTACTTGCATAGTGTGGCATTTACCCTTTGAAGTCGTCTGGGCTGGACTCTGCTCAGCTTTTCCCCTTAGCAGCTGGGTGATACTGGACAGATGGCCTCTCTAAGCATGTACTCTTTTAACCCCATACTGACTGTTTGGTGATTTCCTGTTTACTCATGTTTCTCTGAGTAGACCTGAGCTTTCTGAAAGTAGGAGCTGGATATGGTGTGTATTACAAGTTCACATCTTTTCTAAAACCTCTTTAAACCAATATATAATATCCAAAAGTGTCAGTGTGAGGAAACCTAATAGCTCTTAATCTTTTCTTATTGAAAATAACATAATTTTCCATTTTGATGGGGAACTTGAAGCAGTGAGACTTGTTTTTCAGTCCCTTTGCAGTGGTAGCAATTCGAGCATGCTATATTTGGCCTTGCATTAGTGTTAGCAGAGTATTTGTCTTAATCTTCTTATCAGGTTGCAAGCTTTTTTCATCATTGCATTACCTAGCTTGGTGCTCTGTATAATAACCACTCAGTACATATTTGATTTTATTTCATTAATATTTATCTGAAGTATTTTTATATTGGTTCTGATAGAGAAATACTACTTTAATTGCTTACTGGGCTTCTACCTCCCTCTCCTCCCCACTTCTTTTCCTGTAGTAATAGGACCAGTGTTTTTGTTTTTGGATTCAAAAAAGAGTTCATGTGTTTTGGTGTTCGTTAATCTGAAAAATTCTCCAGTGGACTCTGGAATTTTTTTTTTCTTCTGTTAAAGTAGAAACCATCCTGAACAATGGATGGCATTTTATACTACCAGCACGTGATGCCAACTATATATTGCTGACATTAATTCACTATTTTTAAAATAGGTTTATAGACTCAAGGGCAGGGATCTTGTCTCTTACACTTTCTTGTGTCTGTGACATCTAGCATGGTCTTAGGCACATAGTAGGTACAAATGAAGTATTTGGGTATTGACTAATTTGACCACTAGTCTGTGTGGTGTTGTGGGAGGAACATGGGGTTACAGAATTAGACACCAGACTCTCACCCAGACTTGCTGTTGAGTAAGTTACTGGGTCACTTCTGCTGCACTTCTCATGCCTGTAAAGTAATGGGAATAGTACTTCACCTGTTTTCTAGGAGTCTTATTATATATGCACAGTGCTCTGTGATCACTAAAGATGCTGCACACATCTTAAATCTGTCTTGTTTTTATCACTTTATTAACTCTGTTCCCCTGCACATCTGGACTCAACCTTACATGTTTTACCCATTGCTGGGTGCTCAGTTGACATTTGGTATATGACTGAGTGCATAAGTGATGTGTACTTAATGAGTAAAATGAGATCTAGAGAAGTTGTCTCTTGTCATAAGCTTACTCAATGAGATAGTAGAAGTGTGCTTAGATCCGAGTTCTCTTAACTTCCAGCTCAAGCAGTCTTACGTAACATGTTTTGGTTTCTAAATACATACAAATGCACACTTACACAGAGACACACATACCCCAGTTTCATGGAAATAATTTTATAAGGTTCCAGACCAGCATTCCTTTTACTAGTTTGAAGGAGAAGAAAACTGATCCCTCTCACTAACATGGTTCTTTCCAGATAGCTGATGTGCTTTACCCAAGGCCATTTAGCCACTTAAGGGAAAGAATCGAAATGAACCCAGGTATTTTGGATCCCAGTCCATTGCTCTTTCTAAGATACCAACTGAAACTTTACAGAGCAGCCTTTGAGCATTTTTGAAATTCCTGGACTTTGCTTTGAGGTTGTTTCCCCTTCTAGCATAGTTCCTTATATGATGAATTCAGTAGATACACGTATTAATTGTTTTCACCAGCCATGCTGGGTGCAGACTGTCTTTCAAGATTGCTGTGGCTGGGGCTGTGAGTGGATTGGGCCAGGCATGGGAGTGTGGGATTGGAGGATGCAGAAGCTGGTTGGACACAAGATTAGAAAGGAAGGGGGTACAGATTATATATTTGCTTTATAGGGTGAACTTGGTAGGGGTGTGTGTGTGTGTGTGTGTGTGTGTGTGTGTGTGTGTGTGTGTGTACACACACACACATACCCCTAAATGATTTGATTTGGAACTTTGGAATAATTCATTAATATATACTCACTTTGGCCTGTGTCTTTGGGGAGGGGAGAGGACATTTTTCATTTTAGTACTGGAATTCGCATTCCTGTTCTCTGTTACTACCAGTTTGCAGTTTTTAAGTAACTAAGTAATATTCAGAAACGTGAATTTCGGGGTCAATTTACAATATGAGTAATCTTTGTACTTTGTGATTTTATTCTTTTTTGAACAGGAGTGTGTTGCTGCTGTTCTGCTTTGCGTCCTCGCTACAAACGCCTGGTGGACAACATATTCCCTGAAGATCCAAAAGTAATTTGATCTACATCTACTGATCCTTCTCTTTGCTGACCCATCCTTCCCCCCTGCTGACCTCCCTAAGGTTTCCCTAATTTCATTTCTCTACTTTTACCCCTAAATCTCATCATGTACACTACTATTTTTATATTTATCTTTTTCCCCCCTTACTTTTAAATGACCCATGCTTGCTTGTCTAATTTTCAGATCCTTTTCATAGATTAACGTACATTTGGAATGATGGAAAGATGGTATTCTCTTGTCTAGAGAGTTCCTATATTTAATACTTTTCAAAAATTTATGAGCTAGTGCCAGGTTATTTGTACGAAAGGCTAAGAATATAACTGTGAACACAGACATGGTTTTCTTTCCGAGCTCACAGACAAGGAAATTGGCGATTACAGTATTGTGTGAAAGAAGCTGTGATAGAGAGATGAAGTACCCCGCACTCCTGGAGTAGGTCAGAATGGTGCCTAATGTAGGCCTGGAGAACACAGGGCTGAAGGAAATGAAATCTAAGCTAAGATCTGAAGAGTAAATAGTTTGTCCACATGGTTTTCAGAAGAGAATTGAGAGGTACAGGAATATTCCAGGCAGTTTGTTCTCTTTTTACTTAAATGCTTTTAAATTTTTATACTGGTTACTTTATTATGGAAGATTACTGTTTTCAGAGCAGCTGGATTTGAATGATTTTGTTTGATAGTGCCCTAAATTTTCCAAGATTCCTTTAGTCTAGTGTTAAATAGATATGAACAAAAAAAATACTAGGTAGGTTTGATTGCCTTATTTTATCTTTTTTTTTTTTAAAGATTTTATTTATTTATTCATGAGAGACACACAGAGAGAGAGGCAGAGACACAGGCAGAGGGAGAAGCAGGGAGCCCGATGTGGGACTCGATCCCCGGCCTCCAGGACCACGCCCTGGGCCAAAGGCAGGTGCTAATAAACCTCTGAGCCACCCAGGGATCCCCGATTGCCTTATTTTAAATTGTAGCCAGGACAGATGCCTGACTAGCTTAGTCCACAGAATATATGATTTTTGGTCTCAGGGTTATGGTTATAGGTTCAAGTCTCATGTTGGGTGTAGAGATTACATGAAAATTTAAAAAGTGTTTACAAAAAAATAAATATAGCCAATTATAGAAACCTTATTGTTATCTTAACATTAATTTATATATTTCATGATATATGAAATATCTCATTTTTAATCAAATTTGATCTAAATGTTCAGCCATTTAAAAGAGACTAATCTTACATACTATTGGCTGCCAGATACCTGGATAATTTGTGGCAGATAAAAGCCCTAAGGTATGGTACCTGCGTTTAGTAGCTTTCCATCCATTAACTGATGTAAAGCAACTGCATACTAAGTATTAAATCACAATGCATAAGTCAGTAAGCAAAATGTTAAGTAAAACAGGTGGTAAGGTTTTTGCCTTTAAAGCAGAGAGATTTTACTATGGATGGCATTCTTTGGGATGCATTCTCGGAGGAAATGAGATTTGCTGAGCTTTGAAGGATGTGTGCCATCTGGAGAAGTGAGATTAGTCTCTTTGTTGCAAGTGAGGGGTCTCAAGAGAAAAGGCAAAGAGGTGCAGGAGAAAGCAAGGGGTACATTTGAGATCAAGAACCTTTGAAAAAGGTTTATATAGCCTCATTGTAGCGAGCGATGGGTAGTAATATTGTTGACCACAATTTCTGATTTGAAATTCTAGTCATGTCATTTAATAGACTGAATATTCAGATCATTGCCCTGAGGAATCTGGGACACATGGTTACTGAAGATAAGGTGGAGACCAGACTTTGGAGAAATGTGAATGACAGACAAAGCTTCTGCTTTATCTATTTTAACTACTAGGCAGTGAGAGAGTTTTGAACACTTGTGACCATGAGATTGATGACAGGTAGATAAGATTACATTAGTGATGACAGGTAGGGAATGGTTGTAGAAAGAATCTTTATTTTTGTCAGGTACTGATTGATTGAATGCCAAGTATTTGGATAAGATTTGTTTAAATGGAGATTTATAAAATGATTTTAAAAAAATGTACGTGAACCTTGGCATACGTGTGGTAATCATACCCATTTGGCCTTATTCATTTTAATTTATTGACCACCAACAAAAAAATATTGTAGTATAACCAAAACAGATCAGGCAGTGGGTGCCCAGAGTGCAGAGGTCTACATATTCTAGTCCCTGCCTTGAAAGAGTGATCCCGTGAAGGGGACCAATAACCAGACCATTTCTTATAATTACTAGCCTTGTGATCTTGGGCAGGTGCCCCAGTTTCTCATCATGATATGGAAATTATAAATAGTATCTATTTCATAAGATTCTCGTGAGTATTAAATGAGTTAATATAATTCTTTGCTCACCTGTTCTTCCCTAGTGTCTATGACAGTGCCTGGCACATGGTTAGCACTTGATGAGTATTCATTTAATGAGTGAAAAACAGTACAATAAAATAGAATAGGATAAGTACATTGAGCTAAAGGAACGATAGGAAGAGCCTCGCACCCAAGCTTTGAAGGACATTTGGGAGGGTGCATTGAAGGCTTTTTGAAGGACATTGAGATCTGCAGGATGAGTGGGAGTTATCCAGGTGAGTTAGAGAAGCATCCCCAGGCAGCACTGAGTTGAGTGAGAGAAGTTATGCACAGATGAGTCAAACTATGATTCCTTCAGTGCATGCTGCTTTTTATAATGTTGAAAAGCAGAGCAGTGGTTGCCTTGGGAGGAAGAGATAAACTGCAAAGAATATGAGGAATGCTTAGCAAATGATGGAAATGTTTGTATCTTGTATGTATGTATGTATTTATTTATTTATTTAAATATTTTATTTATTTATTCATGAGAGAGACACAGAGAGAGAAAGTCAGAGACATAGGCAGAGGGAGAAGCAGGCTCCATACAAGGAGCCAGATGTGGGACTCGATCCTGGATCTCCAGGATCACACCCTGGGCTGAAGGCAGCGTTAAACCACTGAACCACCCGGGCTGCCCAGTATTTTATTTTTTAGTGGTGGTTTTATAGATACACAACTGTCATAGTTCAAAATATGTACTTGGATATAGTTTATTGTATGTTAAATATTCTACAACAAAATTAGTAAGGGATAAAAAAATGGATTAGAGGGAGTTGTATTCAACTGATGATGTGTAGGAACCAATACAAAAGGAGAGGTTAAAAAAAACAGGAAAGAGAGAGGCTAAACTATTGGAGCCAGGAAAGGCAAACAGCAAGAACATAGGCAAACTGATTTCTCCCAAGATGAGTCCTCCAAAAATAGGGCACTTTCACTTTGCATGTGGCATGGTTTCTTAATTCAGCTTCTTTTGACCTTTTGATCTAGTTAATTATTTGCTATTGGGTTAGCCTATGCATTTTGGGATGTTTATTGGCATGCCGAGCCTCTACCACAGATGCCAGTACACCCACCACCCAGCTGTGACAACCCAAAATGTTTCCAGACACTGCCCTGGAATAGGAAGTCACCCTGGTTAAAACCACTGGTCTAGAGGGCACTGAGAAAGCAGGGGTATTTTGCCAGTAAATTCTAATCCGATGACTTCCATCTTCTCTGAGAGGAAGAAGAGCTCATTTGATGTCAGAGAGGGTAGAAAGGTGGCAAAGTAGCAAGTTTGAGGAAAACCAAGTAGGTAAAAATAGGAGGGACTGTTGATGGAGCAGTGGCAAAACAGAACATGGAGGGGTCAGCTGAAAATGCAGATTGTAAAATTTTTAGTTGTAGAGTCACCATTTAATATAATTTCTATCTGCCTTCCCATGTCCTCCACCAGTCCTAAACAACATTTAGTAATATGAACTATATATGACCAACAAGTGTAGACTGATCATTGATTTATTGTCTGAGAGTGAGGAGTACACCTGTCACCTTTTAGAGGGCAGAGACAAATGAGAGTTTGCCAGTTCCATACCAGGGGCCTCCTGTTTTCTTTAATAGGTTGGCTGAGCAGAGATTCATGCAGTTCTTAATACTTTCTCATTTATTAGTTAAAAGAAGGCTTTATAATGATAATCAAGTTTTGAGTCATTTTAACATGTTCACTGTTGTCTATGTAAAGGAGTAAAATAGGCTTAACAGCATAGTATAAGATTTTAAAATTGAAATAAATCTGTTTGAAATCTTTTCAGTAGAATTAATTCCATTCCCTACATATTGCAGTTAGTTGAGCTGTTTCTCTATTTAGGAAAGTGTTAGAATAATTCATTGCGTGTGAAGGTATATTTAAATATTCTGCCTAAATGGGGGCATTTTTTTAACTTTCTGAAAATTGTATATCCAGAATGGTAAATATTTACAGTAAGGAGGTTATAGCCAGAAAGGTTTAGCATAACTAATGGATTAATCGTGAATCCAAAAAGGGGACATGTGAATGAAGCAAACAACACTTAGGAGTACAAAAAATAACTTTGTTGTTCTTATTTTTAGGATGGCCTTGTTAAAGCAGACATGGAGAAATTGACATTTTATGCAGTATCTGCTCCAGAGAAACTGGATCGAATTGGTTCTTACTTAGCAGAAAGGTTGAGCAGGGATGTTGTCAGACATCGTTCTGGGTAAGGAAACTAATTGCTGCTTAATACTGTATCTCTGAGAACTCCTCCTAGGCTAAATCATTCTGTGTATAGTTTTGTCATCTAGTCATGCAAAGATAACATATAGAGGATAAAACCCTGTAATATTTTATGAGGATATGTGTAATGCCATAGATATTTGCAGCTTTTATTACTTTCCTAATAGTCATTTTTTTTTTTTTATGGTCATGTTTTAAGAATAGACACATACAAGCTAATAGAGTTGCCTTTAGCTTAAGCATCCATAAGTTTTTGGTATTTTAATATTTCTTTAATGGAAATAGTAGAAATTGACTCCTTTAGTGTATTTTTACCTATCAGTAGTAGAATAATAAAAGAGAACATTAGGCTCAGATATTAAGGTCCAGAGAATGGAAGTGTGCTAATTTGGAACTGTGCTAGCTATATACTTACCTATAAATAAAGGTCTGCCATCTTAATCCATTCTCTATGCTTAACAGTAGTAACTTGGATAATTTGGGTTATAAATAGTCTCCCATATTCATTTTATGATTCTAGTTTTCTTAGAGTAGTTCATTCTTCAAGTGATACTGGTTTTCTCTGCTTCTCTATTATTACCTTTTAGAACATTTTAGCAATCTAGAATTATTGAAACAAAGTTATCTAAAGTCAATTTTAATTTTTAGTGTAAGCTTTAAAATCTGATGAATTGTAAGGTTAAATTTATTAGATGTTTCCTTATGATACTCTATTGTTGCTGGTGATGTTTTATACTCAGATTTACAAACAGATTATATTGGAAACTTTAGACACATTGCTTATAGTAACTATTTTGGGTCAGATACAAAGATAGATGGTTAGAAGTCTGGAAAATAGAAAATGTCCATGTTTCCAAAGAAAAACATACACAACGCTAATGTTAAGGAAGCTCTGAAGAGTTTGGAAAGGAGAAGAAAATGGAGTAGTACAGCATAGTTTTTGTACACTTCAGCATGAGGGTTATTATATAATCTGTGATCATTAGTGTTTGTGAGAAATAAGATTTTACTTAGGAACTACTAAATTTGCCTTTCTCTGTTCTGCGCATTTGCATATAATTATTCCATGAAAAGCACCTAGGAGAATTTAGAGAGCTAGAAATGCTTTGACATTATTTTTCTCTTACACTTAGGTATGTTTTAATTGCTATGGAGGCGTTGGACCAACTTCTTATGGCTTGCCATTCTCAAAGCATTAAGCCATTTGTAGAAAGCTTTCTTCATATGGTAGCAAAGCTGCTAGAATCCGGGGAACCAAAGCTTCAAGTTCTTGGAACAAATTCTGTGAGTAAAACTGTTCTCTACCTTTCAGGTTAATTAGCATATCTAGACTTGATCTCTTCTTAGAATGTTTTTACCTGATAAAATGCTCTTGTGAGGGACATGTGGACAGACAATGCAGATGTGGGTGGTTAGAACACTGTTCCTAGGGGTGTCTGGCTGATGGAATCAGTGGAGTGTGCAACTTGATCTCGAGGTTGTGTATTCGAGCCCCACTTGGGGTATATATAGAGGTTATTTAAAGATAAGATCTTAAAAAAAAAAAAGAATAGTCTCTAGTTTTTCTGTTGCTCCTTGTGAAATATGTGATACTAACCAATCGTAAGGAGCATCAGGAAATCTGTTGGCCATAAAGTAAGTTCTTCAAACTCAGAGGCAGTATGATCTTCTATAAATGATCATTTGGTCTCTGTTGTTACTTGCGACTTTCAATAAGCGAAAAGTGAATAAAGTTTCCCCTTCTAAAAATTTTCCAGAACATTTAAAATTTTAATGGTCATTTAAAAAACTTCTGATTTATTTAAAAGTAATATGCTTATTGTAGCACATTAGGAAAATCAAAACAATATGAAAGAGTAAACAAGACTCCTGAAATTCCAATATCTAGAAGTAATCTTTCAATATTTTTCTTTTTTCAATATATATTAGAAAGTGGGAAACAAATTATAGGTAAACCTCTGTGAGTTTTTTTTCCCCATTTACATTTTTGAGCATTCCCTGATACAATTTAAGGTTTATTTTCATGAAACCCGGATACTTGGTGTAATATTTTCTGAAACTTTACATGGTCAGTGTGTAGTATGGGAATCCTGACAATTGGAGTCCAATCAAATCCCTGCACTCTAATGCCAGTTCCACCACTTATTAAAGTGTCACTTTGGACAAATGATTTCACCTCTTGAACTTCAGTGTTCCTATCTGTAAACTGAGGATAATGATACATTCCTTACAGGGCCGTTGGAATGATTAAATCGTGTCAAAACATGTAGCACATAATATGGCACACAATAGGTAATGAATGTCAGTTTAATGTCAACCAGGTGTAGTATTTGTGACCTTTTTCTAGATAACATGAATCATATAAAATTATCATTTAAAAACTGAGAACTTAGCTCTGGTGAAATTAATTTGAATTGTTTTGGTATCATAATTTCATTTTCTCACATTGATTCTATCCTTATTTCAGTTTAGTTTTCAGGAAAGAATTGGTAAATTTGGTTGAATCCTTCTTTTGGGTATAGCCTTTCAAGCCGTCAGCCTATATCCTGGCAGGTGTTTACATATATTTAAATTTGCATGTAAAATATGTTGCTTTGGGCTGTACACAGAAGTAACATATCACTGAATGAATGGAAAGCTAATGAAAAAAGAAAATACGTAATAAGGAGCCTTAGGGCCAGGTCTGTGACACAGGTAGGGTATTTGAAACTTCCCAAATGTGTAGATATTTCTTTTTTTGTTTCTAGAAAGGAGTTAGAATGGATTTTATCATCTCAGTATTTTCTTCTCTGTTGAGTGTACATTTTCTTCAGTTTATGTTCCCTTTCCATGTCCCATCTTATTGGTATGAATATTACTCATTCATGTGTTAAGTCACAGCTGTCATGGAAGATTTGCTGCTCATGATTAAAGAATAAAATTTTCTGCAGGTTTGGGCCTGAGGTTATCACTGAAGCATAGTCAGTATCTAGGAAATGGAGAAGAACTTTAGAGTAAGACCTTTGCTTCTAGAGAATGGGATCACTCACTCAAAAGAAACTGAATTAAAGTGTAAAAGTTAATATTTATAATGCCATATTCTTGATTTTCTCAAGTTTATTAAAAAATTCCTTTTATCTCTATGTGGCATTTGTGGTATCTAATGTGTTTCATTTGCAGCTTATTTGATAGTTCTTGTTAATGTACCAAATAATAGATCATGTGCACATACGCGTACAAAGCCCACCCCCATACAACCCAGATGTATACAGCACAGGACACATTCACATGCTGCACAGACCACACCACTCCCGCACCTCCTACCCCACACCATGCACTCACTTGCCTCCTCTCGGAAAGTAAATGTGTTTCATATGTTCAAAAAGGCACTAACATGTTTATATTGGTTTTTTTTTTTTTTAGTTTGTCAAATTTGCAAATATTGAAGAAGACACACCATCCTATCACAGACGTTATGACTTCTTTGTATCTCGCTTCAGTGCCATGTGTCATTCCTGTCATAGTGATCCAGAAATACGAACAGAGTATGTATTATTTTACTCTTATGGCTTATTATTTTTAACTAGCTTTTAGTGGGCAAGCTATAGTGTTGGTTTACACAAATCAAAACAAATGGAGAAAGGTACTTTAAGACGGTGAAAGAAAGCTGAGAAGTGATTTACTAATTGTTTTCAGATACAAACACGCTGACATGCCATAGGTATAATGAATTTTCCTCAGTTTAGTATTGGCCATATAGAGTTAATGGTGTTACTCCTTTTTTATGAGTGTAGAGCCTTAGAAGGAAGAGATAACTGTAACTATCTTACTAATTTCCTCTTTTTTCCAGTTACCATTAAAATCTTTTTTTTCTCTCCCTAACGGACATTTTTAAAATGTTTTATAAAATTTGTCTCTGTTATGGGGCACCTAGGTGGCTCAGTTGGTTGAGTGTCCAACTCTTGATTTCAGCTCTTGTCATGACCTTGGGGTCCAGGGATTGGCAGGATAGGGCTCTTTGCTCAGCAGGGAGTCTGCTTAAGGTTCTCCTTGTCCTTCTGCTTCCTCCAACCCCTCACCAGTTCACACGCTCACACACGTTCGCTCTCTCTCAAATGAATCTTTAAAAAAAAAAAAAAAATTTGTCCCTGTTCTCAGAGGCTGACATTAACTTTTTAATGGGGCAAAAAGGTATAAAGATTACTTAAAGAAAAGGATATTTTTTTTTTAAGATTCTGACAGTTTTGTTTTCTTTTAAAATACAGTAGATATGCAGAATATAGTATTTTTTTTTGTTTAGTATTATGAAGAGTAGTAAACTATACACAAGTGTTTCTCAAATTTTGGTTGAAGTGAGTTTCACATATAAACCATTGTAGGTGAAAAGTGTTTGTGGTATCCACAGTATTTATGAAAGGACATACTTAATAAGCTCAAAATTTAGGGGTATATGGGTGGCTCAGTCAGTTAAGTGGCCAGCTCTTATTTCTACTCAGGTCATGCATCATCTCAGGGTCCTAGGATCAAGCCACAGATTGGGCTCCACGCTCAGTGGGGAGTCTCCTTGGGATTCTCTCTCTCCTTCCCCTTCCCCCAAATAAATAAATAAACCTTTAAAAAAAAGTTCAAAATTAATTACTTAAGATGTCTTATTTTTAGGTATGTACTGCCCCCTAGTGAAAGATCTTGTCTTTTGAAGATATTTTCACCTAATGTTTTTGACTAATATTTACAAAAAGAAACTTGAAATTTTTCTAAATACAAATGAAAAAGCCTTATGGTACTTTTTCCCAATTTTGGATCTTTCCAGAATTATATGATATATGAATTCCAAAATGGCATTTTGTTTGAATCGCTATGAAACAAATCAATGAGTGAGCTAAAATGCTTTTAATATACAGGGTTCAATTTTTTTCCTCTGCTTTGTTGTAAGTAAAAGTCCTTTTGATTTTCTTCTAGCATATTAATACTCCTTTTTTAGATTCTTAGTTACTTATCATTCCCTTTATTTTCAGCAAAACTGTAACAAATAGAATTCAGGGGGCTAGTAAACAGGGCTGAAAACTAAAGATTTTCTTAACATATTTACCCTGCAGAAATGGTTTCCACCTATAAAGTTGTATGTGATAATTTTAAGCTCTATTTTCCTAAGCAGCCTTTAGTTATGGTAGCACTTATCATTAGCATCATAATAATAGCAGGAACACCCAACACTTACTAATTACTGTGTGCCAGTTTATTTTATTTAATACTTCAATGGCTAACCACTGTACATAAATTAACTCATTAACTCATTTAGGTCCTTAGAACATTCCTGTGCTTTAGGCAAGACAAATTCTATTTTACTGATGAGGAAACTATAAAATTCCTTTAAAGTCATGACTAGAATATATTGGTTAGGCCAGATCCTGATCTGAATTGGGTGCCAGCTATGTATCTGTAGTAGCTATAGATCGTTCCCCTCCTTTTGAACGAGGGCATCACCATCTGCTGCCCTCCCAATTTCGGCTTCTGTGTCACCACGAGGCATCAGCCCCCCCCCCCCCCTTGTTTGTTTGTGTGCTCCATGCCATCTCATGCTTGGTCCTTTCATCACCCAAGGAGTAACAGCAGGCTAACCAAGCAGACACCACAACAGTCATATTAGGCTTGCCTGCTTGTGATAACTGTACGAGAGTCTCTCAAGTGACACGTATAGACAGCTTCCAGATAGGCAAAATCTGTCTTTATGTCTCCTGTTCACTTTCTTACCTGTTCATTATCCTGTTATCCTGTTCTCCGTTGCCATTCCTGAATGCCTATGTTATGTCCTCATGGGTTTGTAAAGCACGGTCACCCCCTTCCCCATATCTTTCATTCTTCAAAACCTGTAACTATTAGAAGACTATGCGGGGTAAGCGGAATAAACCTCTATTGGTGAATATTTCCAGTAGTAGCAAAAAAGGCGGTAAATGATAATCAAGGGCAGGAGAGGTTCTTTTTTTTTTAATTTTATTTATTTATGATAGTCATCACAGAGAGAGAGAGAGAGAGGCAGGCAGAGACATAGGTAGAGGGAGAAGCAGGCTCCATGCAGGGAGCCTGACATGGGATTCGATCCTGGGCCTCCAGGATCGCGCCCTGGGCCAAAGGCAGGTGCTAAACCGCTGCGCCACCCAGGGATCCCGGCAGGAGAGGTTCTCTCCCTGTGTGGCTGTGTGGATAGATTTTCAGCCACACATATATGTGATATATGTATGTGTGTGTGTGTGTGTGTGTGTGTGTGTATGTTTAAAAATGGCTGAGGTTATCTGTACTCCCATTTTGATAGTTCTCATTTGTCACAATACCTTTATGGGAACCTGTTTAGTCTTCCATCCGTGTGGACTGTGGGAAGTGAGAGGCCTTTGGGGAGAAACAGTGAAAAAGAGGAAGCACTGAAGGGTGTTGAGGAAGAGTGAAATCCTGTTTCCACTCACTTCTGAGACTCCTGGGCAAGACATGGAGAGAATCTAGTTCATATTAGTTTGAATTATTATCATCCCCTTAGGAAAATTTAATGCTTTTGATTAAATTCTTTTTTATTGAAAAATAATAATAGACTTGATATTATTATATTTTATGGCCCCTTTAAACTTTTAAATGCTGATTTTTGAAAGATGGTATTCAAAGTAAATCTTGGGACGCCTGGCTGGCTTAGTCAGTATAGCATAGAGTTCTTGATCTTGGGGTCTTGAGGTTGAGCCCTGCATCAACCCCGGGGGGGTGGGGGGGTGGGAAGTGATTACATTAAAAATTAAAAAACAAAAACATAAAGTAAATCTCTTTTGCAACTGGCATATCTCTGTCTTAGATTTTTGAGATTTTAATTCCTTAGATTTATTCTGTTATTTTCATTTTGTTGACTTGAAATAACAATATTTATTTGGCATCCATTCTCTTAGCTAAGCAGGCAGACTTGTTTAACCTTTCTTATGACTTATTTTTTTCTTTTTTATAGAATCCGAATTGCTGGAATCAGAGGTATTCAAGGAGTGGTTCGCAAAACAGTTAATGATGAACTCCGGGCTACCATTTGGGAACCCCAGCATATGGATAAAATAGTTCCATCCCTCTTGTTTAACATGCAGAAGATAGAAGAGGTTGACAGGTATTGGATAAAGATATTAGGGTTGAGGGTGTGCTACTTTTGTATATGTGTATTTGTGTTTGCTTGCCAGGATAAGCAAGTTTTGTCTTTAGTATTGTATAAATAGTGGTCTCGTAAACTTGAATGAGTTTAAATATGTGCCCTTTCTGAAAAAATTATTCATTTCTAGGCTTAGTAGACCACATAGTCTTACTCATATATGTAAGGTTTTATTTCTTTTAGAATAAATTTATACTTGCTGCTTGTTATTGAGCATCCAAATGCTGTTTGAATTAATACTAAAAGTTGCAAGTGTGTGAAACAAATTATAGCTGAACATCTGTTATTCTTTAGAGATCCTGAATGCTTTTTCTTAGGCAATTAGAACTAACCAAAAGAATATTGATAATAATGATTGCTTTATCATTTTTATAAACAAAAGGTTAGACTGTGTTTCTTATTCTTAAGTATTTTGAGAGGAAAGGAAAACATGTTAACATTTCTTGAGTCAAGTCTGTTCTTTTAGCTGTTAGAACTGGTGCTAGAGTTCTTGCATGCAGCTTTCTTCATTTCCCTTTTCCCCCCAGTCGTACAGGTCCTCCTCCTTCCCCTTCTGCAACTGACAAAGAAGAGAATCCCGCTGTGCTGGCTGAAAACTGTTTCAGAGAACTGCTGGGTCGAGCGACTTTTGGGAACATGAATAATGCTGTTAGACCAGTTTTTGCGTAAGGAGTTGGTATTTTCCTGGTTATTTGTGGCTGGGCCATACTGATTCTGTGTTCCTTTACTTAACAGAGGACACTTTTTGTGAGCATGTTTGCATTACTACTGGAAAGTGTAGTAGCATTGTAGGGAGAGTACAGGAGTGAACCCAACATCATGTGTTTGAGCGCTGTTCAACCACTACACCAGCTTTTTCCCCTTAAAAATGAAATACAATCATGTGCTTGATAGTATGAGTATCACTTATTATGAATTTCTACTGCCAGCATTTGAAATGCATATGCACAATAAAATATTAACAGTGTCCTAGTGTGATACATCTTGTTTAGTAACTTCTATGATCATTTCCTTCTAGTCCCTGGCTTCTGTTTCTTGACTGGCTTTCGCCACTGGCCAGACTACCTTAGTGCATGTTCACTTCTCTAAATTTTGCCTTATATCTGTGGCTGGTCAGAGCAGGAGTATTGACTGTCTCATTGGTATATCTGTTTCCCCCTCAGGGAAAATATATTTGTGAACTTTGAGTTTCTCCACAGAGATATTATCTCTTAAGACTTGTTGTCAAGCTTCTTTCGGTGTTCTAACTCAATTATCAGATGATACATCTGCATAATATTTTGTAATTTCTGGCCATTTTTGCTGATTTTTATTAATCATTTGCCCATCATTTTTCCTTCCTGACTGTAATAAAGTCTTTATAGCATATATAAAGTTGTCTAACATCCCAGAATTCTTTATATAAGGCAGATATTTGGGTTTAAAGTTGAGCTTTAGTTATAAGAGTCTATAAACCACAAAATTATATTAAAATTACGAGAATCATTAGGTATCCAAAAGAATCTGTGATTTCCCCCACTGCCTAAAAAAGAAAAATTGAAATCTGTTTAATGACTGGGCTTATGGAAATGCTAGTAAGGAAATAATCAAAATTATGTCAGATATAACTAAAGGTAACTAAAGATTTATTTCTTAGTGTCCAGACCTGCTGATTTAATATTAGAATTCCAGTTTTTATCGTAATACTTTTATTAATTGAGAGGTAATATATAAGGCCTTTAAAATCTAGAGAGTGATCCTGGAAGAAAAAGACTATTAACTGTAATTGAGGTGGGTAACCTGAAGTGGGCTATGTTTTTTATTGTGTAGAACTTGATGGCCTTAAATCTTGATCATGTGTTAGTTAATTAAGTTGTTAATTAAATATTATATATTTGCTAGTTAATGAGCTAATTAAATATTAATTTCCCTAAGTAAGATACCAGGTATTTTGGAGAATATATACACAAATAAAGCTTTCCTAGTCCTCAGCAAACTTCTGGTGGATGATTGACATCCACAATAATTTTAATACAACACGTAGGTTATGAGAAAGGGCCAAAATGTGCTGTAGCAGTTCAAAACAAAGAATTCACGTTGAATTGGGGTTATTGGGGGTGATCTTTTTTGATACTTAGGTGGATAAGTAGATTTTAGCTGGTTGAGATGCATGAGGAGAGGCAGAGACGTGTGGATTTTGAGAAACAGATTAGTTGATACCATTAACTGGAGTATCAGAGTTGAAAGGTTAGTGTAAAATGACAGATAGTTCAAGCCACACTATAGGGATCTTATAGTTTTATATTTAAATCTGTATGGAATTCGTGCTTTTAGCTCAAAGATGTGAAATGACCATAATTGTCCTTTGAGAAAGTTAATCAGATGAGCTATGAGGATGGATTTGAGCCAGGGCCAGTATGTTAGGAGGTTACTGTAATAAAACTCTGGACAAGGTGGAAGAATCAAAAGTAAATGGTACCATGTTTGAAGAGGTAAATAAAGTTCAGTTTTCTGCCTCTTTAGCAAAGTGGTTTTGAACTTTGTAGAAGAGTCATGATACATTTTTAACTTCAGGGGCATTTTACAGCTTCTTTTAATGGTAAATGACTCATTTTAGGAGGTTTTGACTTTAAACCTGCAGTTTTTTGTTTGTTTTTTTAGGAAAAACAGTATTTCTTTATGTACTATTCTTAAATACTTAAAAATGTATCCTGCTATATTCACTGTTTATTAAAAATGTGATATTCAAAATTTCTATTAAATAATTTATTTTCCTTACTAGGTCAAATAATAATTGAAATAAAAAACCTACTTGACTGTCAAACTAAAGCATTTTTTTGGAAGTAATTTCCCAGATCAGTTTTCCTTACTTATGAACTATTTTTTGTAGTCATTCATTAACTAGAAATAAATTGCCCGTTAGGAAACGAATCTTTATTACTACTGGAAGATTTCTATGAGGTACTAATTTTGCAAAGTATGCTACACTGTTGTCATTTTTACTTTTACTTTAAAAAAATTACTTAATATATCATTGAAATACTGTTCTTTTTTTTTTTTTTTTTTTTTTTTAAAATTTTATTTATCCATGAGAAACAGAGAGAGAGGCAGAGGGAAAAGCAGGCTCCATGCAGGGAGCCCGATGGGGACTCGATCCCAGGACTCCAGGATCATGCCCTGCGCTGAAGGCAGGCACTCAACCACTGAGCCACCTAGGAATCCCGAAATACTCTTCTTACTGCATACTTTTTTATATACTTAAAAAGTTAACTTAGCATTGAAAGAAAAATTATTAGTATAAAGATAAATGATTTTAATAATTCCTATGTAAAATAGTTTTGCCTTTTCTTTCTACTACCTTTTCTTTTTTTTCTTTTTTTTTTTTTCCTTAAGTATGCTCCATGGCCAGTGTGGAGCCTGCATGGAGCTTGAACTCACAACCCTGAGATCAAGATCTGAATATTCAACTGGCTGAGCCACTCAGGTGCCACTATGGCAATTTTTATATGCAGAGATTTTTAACTTTATGTAGTTTAAGGTTTTTCTTTTTCTCTTCTTTCTTTCTTTCTTTCTTTCTTTCTTTCTTTCTTTCTTTCTTTCATTCATTTATTCATTTTTAAATAGACTATTTATTCATGAGAGAGACAGAGAGGCAGAGACATAGGCAGAGGGAGAAGCAGGCTCCCTGCAGGGAGCCTGATGCGGGACTGGATCCCAGGACCCCAGGATCACTACCTGAGCTAAAGGCAGACACTCAACCTCTGAGCCACCCAGGTGTCCCAGTATTTCTTTTTAAATTATTAACCTTAGGATTGCCTATTTCATGTTTTGCAAATTATGGTTGTGATTTTTTTTTAACTGGACTACGTTCAGCTCAAGATTTTTGAGAAGTTTAATAGATTAGGGTTAAAGTGCCATATATTTAAAGATGTATCTTGGTGTAGGGTATGTTCACTCAGTTATCATAATTACTTTTTGAATGTTTTGAACCTAGAAAATTTAGTCTTTTTTTTTTTCTTCTTAAGATTTTATTTATTTGAGAGAGCGCGACAGTGTTGTAGGCATACAGAAGCTGGGGGAGGGAGAAGCAGACTTCCCACTGAGCAAGAAGACTAATGCAGGGCTCAATCCCAGGACCCTGAGATCCTGACCTGAGCCGAAGGCAGATGCTTAGCTAACTGAGCCACCCAGGCGCTCCTTAGCCTTGACTTTTTAGAGCAGACATAACATTGCTCATTGAATACTAGGGCAGAAATTTTGGGTGCTAGGGTAGCAGGGAAAAAGAGATAAGGATTGAAATTAAAGTTGATGTTGTACATTGTGAACACTGTGCTTGGTGATTTTGTTAGCTTTATCTCATTTAATTTGCACAGTACAGTTATCCTGTTAAGTGGAGGGTATTGTCATTCATGTTTTACAAATGAAAGGCTATGGCCCATAGCTCTGAACTTTGAAGTTCTTTGCATTGATTGATTCTGTACCTGTAAAGATTTTATAAGAAAATTTAAAAATTAAAATTTGACATTTGGAGACAAAATTAGACATTTGGATATAGAATATCAATAGCTGTGATAAAAGGTAAAAGCTTTTCATGTTTCTTAAAGCTTTGCACCAGAATCAACAGAGAGTGAACTGGTATGTTTGACCTTTGGTTGTCTAGAAGTAGCTTAAAGTGAGAAACTGGACATTTCTTTGAAGTCACATTTTTTATTTTGTGAATTATTGAAAATTTTGCATGCCATTATATCTCCATGATTTTTGCATATATAAAAATAAGGCATTTTCTTTTTTCTTCAAGTCTGAGTGAAATTGTTCTTCTACTGAAAGGAATAGTAAAGTGAAAATTTTATATTTCATCTGACCCCTTAGTTCTGACTATGCTTATAGATCTTTTACTAGTGTCCATACTGTTGGAATTGAAATATTTTTCATTCGAACTGAATATATTCTGTCACAGTTCTTGTTTTAGAAGTTTTAGAAGTGATTAAGTAGGGCAGCCCCAGTGGCACAGTGGTTAAGCGCCGCCTGAAGCCCGGGGTGTGATCCTGGAGACCGAGGATCGAGTCCCATGTTGGGCTCCCTGCATGGAGCCCGCTTCTCCCTCTGCCTGTATCTCTGCCTCTGTGTGTGTGTGTGTGTCATGAATAAATAAATAAAATCTTTAAAAAAAAGAAGTGATTACGTAGAAATTTTTTACTTTCAAAGATCTCACCCAGTTGAGTTTGTGACTCTACTTTTTCTTTGTTATGCATCAGTGACTCCTCAAAGTAAAACTCCCCACCTGTTTTGCAAAGATAGTAAGAGTAGTAAATTGTGTATGTATAAGTCCAGGACAGTGGTTTTCAGAAGTTAATTATGCTTAAAAATCTCAGGGATGTGTAAGATCTTTGGTCCCATCGTCCTTAGCCTGGGGCCTAGTAGAGAGCCCTGAAATCTGCCTATTGTTGTGTTTTTTTTTAGCCAAGGTGATTTTGATGCATGTGGTCTGAGAAACAGGATTTGAGAATCACTGGTCTTATAAATTTGAAATTATTTTCCTCTCCCTCTCCCTTTCCCTTTACTACTAAACTTGCAGAAAAAATAGTATATAGTTGCTGCTTGGTTCCATTGCAGTTTGACTTCTGCTCATGCCAATAGGTTGGGGCTCTTCTTACAAAGGTAACCAGTACACTGGACCTGTAACATTGCTTTGCTTTTCTCCTCCAGAGATAGGAGCAAGGTGTTACTTCTGTGTATTAGATAGCCTAAAGCAACATTGTGAGTTTAGTTACAAATTTAAATATATATAAACACCTGCCAGCATATAGACCAATGGCTTGAAAGGCTATAACCAAAAGAATGATTCAACCAAATTTACCAATTCTTTCCTTGAAAACTAAACTGAAATAAGGATAGAATCAACGTGAGAAAATGAAATTACAATACCAAAACAATTTAAATTAATTCCACCAAAGCTAAGTTCTTGATTTTAAATGCTAATTTTATATGATTTGTTTTGTCTAGAAAGGGCCCAAGATACTACACCTGGTTGAGATTAAGCTGACATTTGTTACCTGTTCTGTGCCATACACTGTGCTACATGTTTTCACATGAGTTGTTTAATCATTCCAACAGCCCTGTAAGGAATGTGTCATTACCCCCAATTTACAGATAGGAACACTGAAATTCTAGAGGTGAAACCACTTATCTAAAGTGATAGTTCATAAGTGGCATCTAAATGCAGGGGTTTGACCCCAATTTTCAAGATTCCTATACCAGTGGTAAAACACGGAGCATGACGTTTGCTGAAGTTTTTTTTTTTTATTTTTTAAATAGAAAACTTTTATTGGCTTCAAAAAATTCTCACTTATCTCTAGTTTGCTGTCAATTCCTAAAATCACAAGCTTTTTTTTCTTTTTTTTTTTTTAAGATTTTATTTATTTATTTATTCATGAGAGACATAGAAAGAGAGAGGCAGAGGCAGAGGGAGAAGCAGGCTCCATGCAGGGAACCTGATGTGGGACTTGATTCCGGGTCTCAGCTCAGGATCACATCCTGGGCTGAAGGCGGTGCTAAACTGCTGAGCCACCCAGGCTGCCCTTGTAATTTTTCTGCTTCGAATGGTTCTTAGGAAATATAACATTCATTTTTATATAATATTTAAAGTTTAACATTCAGTTTTTTGGTGTAAAGTTTAATATTTTCTTCTTTAGGAATAAAAGGTTAAATGCTTTTGTCTTAATATCTACTTTTGGCTAGTATATTTTTCAGTTTCACAAGTTAGATATTGTATTAGTGTATGTGTGTGTTTTAACTTGTATGTTGTTTGGTTCTGTTGCTCAGCATTCCTTTTTGCCTTTCTGTTTTTTTATTCTGGAATCATTTTTTTTCCTCCTTCTAAAGTAAATCCTCTAGAAATTGCTTTATCGCATGTCTTCATTTTATCCACATTGAAAGTTCTGCTTGGCAAATAATACTAAGCTGAATTAGCAGATCAGTACTCTGAGGGTATTATCCTATTCTCTGGTTTCTCTTGTTGCTCTTGGTGAGTTACCTGGGAATCTAGTTCTGTTTCCTTTAGAGGTGAGTTGTTGTCCCTCTTGGACCTTGTGTTTATCTTGATGAGATTAGGGGTTTGATCTTTGGTTGGCTGTTTTTAATTAGAAAAAAATCTCAGTCATTGGCTCCTCAAATGGAGCTCATTCTCATTCGATCTTTGTTCTTCTGAAACTCTAGCTAGAGGTGTCTTGGGTCTTCTCCCTCCTAACTTCATAGCTCTTAAGCTCTCCTAACACATTGTTTTTATTCCTTTGCTTTTTCTCTGCTACATTCTAGGATACAATTTTACATATTGTTTGGGGTGCTAGAGGAAGAAAGTAATAAAAAGGAACACTTAAAGTAATTTTCTTGTTAATTACAGGCATTTAGACCATCACAAACTATGGGATCCCAATGAATTTGCAGTTCACTGCTTTAAAATTATAATGTATTCCATTCAGGTAAGGATTGGTTTAAGTATTTATCATATTTATATAAGTAATTTTGATTTTGTGTCCATAAGCATATCAGAGTTCTAGAACACTGTAAGATATACATGTTCTTAATTTAGTTTTTTGTCTCATTTTATTTACCACTTATTTTCTTATTTGCCAAGATGAAAAGATACTTAATAAAAAGAAGTAAAAGATCTCGTGATGCTGTTTATTGTTCATTTATTTGAATATATTTATTGTGTGTTTATATTTCACTGATAAACTGGTATTGGAATTGAAATTTATTACAGTAGCATATAGCTGATAATAATTAGTATTTATTGAGTTTTTACTGTGTGATAGTGCATGTGTTAACTCCTCTAGCCTTAATAGAACCTCATGATGAGATACTCTTATCTACTACAGAGGACCACAACTTGGTTCTCCTGGAAACCTGAACAGACCCAGGTGGCTCTTAATTCAAGTAGGGATTTTAAGTCCTTTTTTTTTTTTTTTTTTTTTAACACACTCTACATTTTTTATGCCCTGAAAAGTCGTCGTTCAATCAAAGGAGATAAGATAGTAAGAAAGCAGCATGGCTTTTACTATAGGTCATACCAGGATTCACATCCTAGATGTGCGGTTTACTGGTTGTGTGAACTTGGGCAAATTATTCAGTCCCTCTGAGTTCTAGTTTTCTCATTTCTGAAAAGAAAACTTTAATGCATGCATTGAATGGATAATTTATATTTTTAAAATAGAAATACCATTTTATCAAGTGCCAGTTGTACTAGGTACTGTGTACATAACTTACTTGCTCTCTTGTTTTGAATCCTCATTTTTTATAATAGATACTGTGATTATTCTCCTTTTGCAGATCAGGAAACTGATGTTTAGAGAGGTCAGGTTTGGCACTAAAGGGAACACAGGTAGAATGTGAAATCACGGTTCAGATTCTGGTCATTCTGTTCCACAAGGTTTGATCTAAACCAACCAGTAAGTTAAAGTTAGCATACTATAATGTGGGTTTTTGATAAGTGGTAGTTACTATAAAGCTGGTTTGGATGTAGTAGGATAATATCAAAAATTTATTTTTCTAGTTTTATTGAGTCATAATTGACATATAACGTGTGGCTTTAAGATGTACAACATATGATTGGATATATGTATATATTGTAAAATGATTACTGTAGTAGTTTACTAAAGATCTGTCACCTTACAAGTCTTTTGTGCAAAATAAAGTGATAAAGTCAAATAAAGAATCGATAAATACTTATTGATTAAAGATTAAGAAACTCCTGGTCCACAGCATTTCTCTGGACATAGCTTTAAGTACTTCATGTTTTATAAGTCCATTGATCACAGGTTAAATATTAGTACCCAGTAGAATGAGAATTTCTGTTTAGTAAGACTTATCTTGATACAATTAAAACTTGTAATAAATTTGTTTTAATTGCTGTTTACCATAAAATTGTTTAAGGGAATCATTCTGAAGTAACATTTCTTCCTCTCTCAGCACATTAAGCTAGCTAGCCTGACCAGGATTTATATCCCTAAGGGGTTACATAGACATAATTCCAGGTAGTTTCAAATATAATAGGGCGTTTGTGGTAAAGGGAAAATATTTAAAGCTCATCCTTTGTGCTAAATTGATTTGTTGAAGGTAATAAGGTGTTGTGTTTAAGAGCTGGGCTCTGAGGTTGGGTTAGGATTCACAGCTTAGGCCCTCCCTTAGAGTTTCTGCATGATCTTTTATAAATTACTGAACTTAAAATTAAAAACCTGCCTCATTTGCACTGGGAAGTGCACAGTGGAACTGCTGGTGTGGATAAAATGTGATACTACATATACAGAGGGTAGAACAGTGCCTGGCACCTGCTTCTGAATCAAATGTGTTCTTCTGTTGTCGTTTTTGTTTGTTTAATGTTGCAGTAACATATTATTCCAGGAGTCACCAATTAAAAGAGTAAGTAATAATGGCTAACTTTAACACGTTTCCTGTCGTAGGTACAATTTTAGGTTCCTTTCACAAATGAACTCATGTAAGTGTCACAACGATTCTACGAAATAACTGTTCTTATTTTCTAAATATTGTAGATGAGGAAAACTGAGGTTTAGAGAAGTTAAGTAATTCTCTCTTAAGCTGTACGCTATTAAGCTATTAAATGATGCAGCCCAAATTTGAATTTGGGCAAATCTGACTCCAGGGCTTATATTCAAATAACCACCCTATTATGTTGCTTCTTAAAGGCTACACATCCAACAATATTGCTCTAAACTTCAGTGTGAGGGTGAGTTTTACCAGTTTTACCATAGGTAGCTCAGTAAAACTGCGTGAGGAACTTTCAGTGTTTAGTATAATTAACATCATTGTAGTTTTAGTTTTGTTCCTATCACTCCATACACTTTTCATCCAAGGTGGAATTCTTGAGCTCTTGTGGACAGGTGCTATGCTTTGCTTAGGATAGCCCTGCTTTATGTAGTTATTAATACTCACTCTCTGAAGTGTCCTGGTTTAGACAGTAAGTCAAATTGCCATTGTATTTGTAAGACAGACCCTACCGTGAGGCTCATGCATGAGAAGCATACAGCTTTCTTGGCAAGAAGTTCCGTTTCAGGTTTTGTGTACATGTGTATCTGTCTGTCTGGATTCATCTCTTTTTATGTTACAGAAAGTAAATGTGAAAATGTTTACCTTGGGTTGTTATAAAAGTAGATGTATTGTGATAAATACCAGAAATACTTGATGGCAAATTTGGTTATGTTGATAGAGGTGGAGGGAGATTCTTTTTGCTTTTGAGCAGAGTAGCCATTATGTGTTGGACACTGCTTTTGACATAAAACAACCCATTCCAAAGGATAGAAAAGTCACCAGTGTGAAAACAGAGCGGTGGGGCCTGAGGGCAAGCAAACACAGACATGGAGATTCGGGGCCATAGCCCATTTTGTTTGTTTTTGTTTTTTTACAGCCTAGTAGTAGACCCACTCATGACTTCTGGGTGTAGTTACTAGTTTAAAAAAACAAAAACAAAAACAAAAAAACAACAACCAAAACTTTGCTACTCTTAAAAAAAAAGAAGTAAGAAAATATTCATTGTAGTAAACATTTTCTAGCTATCTTATTTTAGATTTAGGCCTCATTATCATTCATTGTGATTGATCAAATTTATTTATGATAAAATTGCCTTTGTAAAATTGCAAATCTTCCAATATTTCCTTGATTTAAATTTAATCAGGTATACACTGATAACATTTTCATTTTCATAGTGGCTTTTGATGAGATGGGAGTTTTGACTGTTTAGCATTGTTAGGTATCCATAATGAGAAATAATATTTATCTAGTTTGGGTAAGAGAGAAGTGCTGTAAATATCATAATCTGTTTATTTTAAATATTTGTCCTATTATCAAATTATAAGAGTATGTAAATGTTCTTTGAAATTACAGAGAAGTGTGAAGAGAATAAAAACTTGGTATGAATCCTGGGCACTGTCAATATTTAGGTGTATATAATTCTAGTCCTATATATTCTTTTAAAGAACTGATTAAATTTCATTAATCATAGTATTTTGCAACTTTTTTCATACAGGGTATTATAAATATTTTCTAGTATACCAGTTTATTCTTGAAAAGCGTGTTTTTTAATGGCTACATATTTTTCTGTGACATGAGTATACGTCTCCGGAAGTTGGACATTTAAGGGACATATGATTTTCCCTTCTTAGGAATTCTGTCAGTATGCATATAACTATTCGTACATCTTTGTGTACTGTTTTGCTTCTTTTAGGCTCAGTATTCTCACCATGTAATTCAGGAGATCCTAGGACACCTTGATGCTCGTAAAAAAGATTCTCCACGGGTTCGAGCAGGTATCATCCAGGTTCTATTAGAGGCTGTTGCCATTGCTGCTAAGGGTTCCATAGGTGAGTGTCAGCAAACAAAACAAAACGAAAAAACCTAAAACAAAAAAATTAATGCATTAATCTATTGTAGATTTTTTTTTCAGTAGAATCAGCAGTGTATAGAAAACTCTTTAAAAATACTTTAATGTTTTTAAATGTGCTATAATTTCTCTTGAAATTTTGGGCTCCCTTGATGACTCTCAGACTTCTTTAATGCACACTTAAGCCTTTCCTCTGTATCAGTCTATCAGTCTCCCCTTTCTCCTTTTTTCTTTTCTTTTTTATTTCTTTTAATTTTATTCATTTATTCATTAGAGACACAGAGAGAGAGGGTCAGAGACATAGGCAGAGAGAGAAGCAGGTTCCCTGCGGGGAGCCCGATGCGGGACTCAATCCCAGGACCCTAGGGATCATGACCTGAGCTGAAGGCAGATACTCAACCACTGAGCCACCCAGGGGTCCCCCTCCTTTTTTCTAATAAAGAACTTGAAAACCAGTTATGTGCTAGACATTTGGGAGGATATAGATCCAAATGTTATTATTTCTATCAAATGCTGTAACTCAGGGCAGAATTTGCTTGCATATCATAAGAAAACCAGAGTGCAAACCAGGCATGGAAAGTGTGTTGGTAAGAGCAAAATAATACATCACTTATTTGGCTAGAATGTGTGGTAGTATGGAGGAATTGGTTTTGAGTGTATAATACTGGAAAAGCTCACATTAGTGTTCATTTACAGGACCCACAGTGCTGGAAGTCTTTAACACCCTCCTGAAGCATCTGCGTCTCAGTGTTGAATTTGAAGCAAATGATTTACAGGGGGGATCTGTAGGCAGTGCCAGCTTAAACTCAAGTTCCAAAGACAATGATGAGAAGATTGTGCAGAATGCTATCATCCAAACAATAGGTGAGTACATTTCACTTTTCAAAACTTTATGTAAAACAGTGATTAAAAAGCTCTCACTGAAAGATACTTGTCTCTAACAGTGCATTAATCAAAAGTGAATTGTAGCTTTAGACTTTTAAAAAACTTATATTCCAAAAATAAACATAATAGGACAAAGAACACTGTATATCCTTCACCCAGATTCATCTGTTAATCCTGTATGCCATTTATTTTATCATTTAGGTTGTCTCTTTCCCTCCTTCCCTCTCTCCATTTCTCCATGTGTGCATGTATGTATATTTGTGTGTACATTATGTGTACATATATATACATTATACACACACAGAGAGATACATAAATACATCCTCATTTTTCCCTAAGCCACTAAGACACTAAGTGCATATGCATCATGGTCTCAGCATAGAGTATTTTTCCAGAGAATAAGATTCTTTCTTATGTAACCAGAATATACTTACCAACATCCATGAATTTAACATTGACATAGTACATGAATCAGACTTCCATATTGTAGTTTTGTCATTTGACCTAATATTTTTTTTTTAGAGCATCTTTTTCCTTATGTCCAAGATTCAGTCTAGGATCATAAATTGCATTTAGTTGTAATACTTAAGTTCCTTTAGTCTTAAGTTCTTTTCATTTATGATACAGTTGTTTTTTTTTATAAATTTATTTTGTATTGGTGTTCAGTTTGCCAACATATAGAATAACACCCAGTGCTCATCCAATCAAGTACTGATACGGGGGTTTTTAAGAGCATACCACCCCCATCCAAAAATTTTTCCTCTTTTGGGTTTGTCTGGTGTTTGCTCATTCCTGGCTGAATGCTACATAAGGGATAAGGTTCTTGGATGATTGCGTACAGAGAGGTACACAGTGTACTTTTGCTTCTCATTGGTGATGTGAATTTTGATCCAAGTGTTCTGTTTCTCTGTTGTACGGTTTCAGTTTTTATCCTTATAAACAATAAGCCATCTTGGAAGATGTGCTTTTAGACCATGTGGATATTCTGCTCTTCACCCAAACCTCCCCGTGAATTTAGTAACCATTCATAATTCTTACCTGAACCTGTCTTTACTGTCATGTTGCAAATGGATGGTTTTCAAATTCCACACTCCCTCCACAGCTGTCAGGTGGCACTCAGTGTTCTGCGGTGAGCAGGAATCCCTTTTTCTTCCCTCTGTATGTATGTAGGAATGCGGGTATTTATATCTTTATTATTGGCATGAGCTTATGGATTTATATTTTCATGCTTCATAATTCATTCTGTATTTATTGTTTTATTTTGGTGCTGAAATTGTCTTAGATTTTGCCAGTTGGAACTCCCATCTTCCATGTCTTTGTAACTTTTCCCCATTTCTTTTGAGCATAGCCTTACTGGTTTAAGCTGTTTCAGGCTCATTTTGTATTTCCTGCTGCAGCCATGGAATCTGTCATTTCTCAAAGTGCTGTGGTTTCTTTTACTGGGGAATGTTATTAGAAACCAAGTTATAGGTACCGACGCCTTCGGCTTTAATTTCATTTTTTTTTTTCTTAAAAACATGACTAAAGTACAGTAAAGTGTAAAGAACTTCCTTTAAAAAAAGATTTTTTTTTTTTTAGGAAATAGAGTGATCTGACTGTATTAAAGTAAAATATAAATTTAATTCAAATTTAAGTAAGCACACTCCTATTCTCCTTTAACCTTCCCCTCCTAATATCTTTAGAATACCCAGATCACGTTTTAGTGTCACTACGTGATTTCTGTAATAATTTCAAAATTGAGTTGTATCCCTGGGGTTTAGTGCCTAATTTCTAATGGTTGCTAATAGTTTCTGCTAAAAATAAAGTCAGATTTTATTTTGGAGCCCAGTTTATATCTTTTATCTGGATAATTTTTCTGTATGGGGGCTACTTATTTAAGTAGTCCTTTGGAATATGTAATACAAAGTTTCTTTTTTATCTTCTTTCTGAAGTTTTATGGATATGCATGCATATGAAGTTTATGGATTATGCATCCAGCATTCAGCACTTACATATTGAATGTGTATGTAGCAGGCCCCATACTAGGATTTTGTGATGCAGGTAGTTTATCTGCTTAGTGCTATACCTCTATTTTACCTAGCTATGATCTTATGTGTGCAGAAATTCTCCTCATGAGGGCAAAGGCCCAGGTGTGTCTTATTCAGCACGGTAAAACATAATAGGTGCTTAAGATTTTGGAGTGAAAAGACAAAACATAATGAAATCCAGTATTACCATGGAATCTCAGTATAGCAGAGATATTTTTGGTATTCTTAAACCAATTAGATCAGTGTATAGTAAATGGTAAATGTAACTTTTATGGTGATTCTTAGATTTATTTGGATTTATGGATTTTCTGTGATATTTTAAGATAATAAATCAGCTATTCCTGTCTTCACAGAATTAAATTGCTTTAGTGAATTCCAGTGAATTCACTGTTGCTCTTTCACTCCAGAATATTTATTTTTTCAAGTATTTTATTATAAAATATATATGCAGTAAACTCAAGCAATATTTCTGTGACATGACACATTCAAAATAACATGTGGAAATTAAAATGAGAGAAAAGTGCAGTGTGGCACAGTAAGATTTTTGTTTAATCGGATTTCTGTTTTCCTCAATATTTTCTTTTAGAAGTTTTCAATACTTAGATAGTTACCAGGTTGTGTGGATATTGCTGTTGGACTAGGGAGCCAGGGCTGCTGTGCCTCTGGCACTTGAAGATGCGAGGCTGGCGGCAAATTTTTTTTTTTTTTTTTTTTAAAGTGATCAAGAACCTAGCTCCATGCAGTGTTCTTCCCAGTTGGGGATTAGGTGGGGCTCCTCAGCACTTCCATCCAGTGGTTCAAACACAAATAGTGGGTTCAGAAAATGAATTCCTTTCAGGACTCTCCTCACAGTTGATTATGTTGGAAACTTGATGCCCTCATGGTAAATGACTGGCTTGCTTGGAACAGAAAATCCGTGTCTAGTTTTGCATGGTGATTAGCAGCGTATCTAATTGGGTTCTTGGAAAGTTAAAAGTACCTCACAGGGAGGAAAGAGAGAATAATGATAACATAGGCTTTGGAAATGAATAGCCCACACCTCAGGCCTTACTGTTAGCTGTGTAGTTTTTTGTTTTTTTTTAAGATTTTATTTATTTATTCATGAGAAACACACACAGAGAGAGAGAGAGAGAGAGAGAGAGAGAGACTGAGACATAGGCAGAGGGAGAAACAGGCTCTACGCAGGGAGCCTGACATGGGACTCGATCCTGGGTCTCCAGGATCACTTCCTGGGCTGAAGGCAGCACTAAACCGCTGAACCCTCAGGGCTGCCAGCTGTCTAGTTTTTTGGTTTGAGTTCTTACCCTCTCTAATCTTCATTCCCACAAGAGGTAACTGAGGTTAATAAGAAGTAGTTCCTAGACTCATATGGTTGTTGTGAGGATCCAAATAAAATAGTTTCTTAATACCATAGATAGTGCTCCTGAAGTGTTAGAATAATATACTTTATGTGGATTGCACAATGTTAAGATCATGAGATTTTTGCTTGCTGAAGTGTGTGATAATTGGAAATGACTTTTATCCCCAGATCTAATCAGATGATAAATAGAACAATTTTAGTTTGCATAGATTATTCATTCCTATAATAAAAGCTGAAGAGTTAAATTGAAAAACTAATTTATTCTTAAATAAGCATTGAAAATGAGGTTTTTGTAATGATTATGTTGCATTTTGAGAAATGAACAAAACCAGCATGATTCAGTACCTGTTCTGATTTTTCAATGAAACAACAAAGTTTGAAGTTTAAGTGATAATTAAATGTTTTAAGTCTTCTAGACTAAGAAGTAAAAAACTACAGCAAATACATTTAATATCCACAAGATGTAAGAGTACATGAGAAAAATGACAAGTAAATAACATTTTGTGGGATTGTGTGTGTGTGTGTGTGTGTGTGTGTGTTTTAGTTGAATTATATATATTGAATTAACCCACTGGGTAGATTATAAACCTGGCTCATTGTAATGATATTCTACAGCATTTTAGCAATTGTAGGAAGCCAAAGTATTGTGACCTAATTATTGACTTCTTCACCAAAATTTGGCCTCATTAGTGACTTTCTTACCAGAACAAGAATTTAGGCTCACAATATATGAATAAGAGTTTCTTAAGAAACACTACCAGAGGTTTTTTTTTCTGTTTTCTAAAAGTCCAACTCAAATTGATGATGGTTTACCATCATAAACCATATGCAAAATACTTTTTTAGACATTTACTGTTTTATGTGTTAGTCTGTTATACACATCTTACACTATACATGAGTAAATGATTTTGAACAAAAGAAATTAGAGTACCTTAAAAGGTGTTTTTTTTTTTAAATTTTTAAAATTTTAATGCAGTTCAAATCAGTGTGCCAAGTTCATTTCAGCTCCTTCACCCCAAACCTGGAGGCAGGGACTGCTTCAGTTTCTCTTTGTGATGGCTGAGGTATAAAGGTGTCTGCTGCATTGAACTTTACATTTCATGTTATCTTTACTTTTCTTGATTTTGATGGATATGGCATCCTTTTGCCTGGCCATGAGCAGAAAGTCCTTGATTTATTCAATTCCATGAGGCATGGCTACGATGGGCACAGGGGAGCACACGGCCGGCAGAGCAAGTGGCAAGAAGGGAGAACAGAAAAGGACTTTAGAGTAATATATATGACTTAAAGACATTGTTTTACCACATATTGAAAGCTTTGGTTAAAATGTATTACGATTTTGTGTTATGGAAAAATAACCGTTTTAATTAGTAAAATTTATCTTTATCTTAATATTTTCATAGGATTTTTTGGGAGTAACCTACCAGATTATCAGAGGTCAGAAATCATGATGTTCATTATGGGGAAAGTACCTGTTTTTGGAACATCCACCCATACTTTGGATATCAGTCAACTAGGGTATGCGTATGTAGTTTTCCCTATGTTCTCAAACTATAAATTTTAATATCATCTTGGGCTAAATTTCATCTTAATGTTATAAAATGTTTTTTTTTAAATCATTCATCATAAAAATCCTATGGAAAACATTATTTTTGTGGCACTAGATTGCTAAGCAGTTGTTTTTTTTGTTTGTTTGTTTTTAAAGATTTATTTATTTATTCATTCAGAGAGAGCGAAGAGAGAGGCAGAGAAGCAGGCTCCAAGCAGGAAGCCCAATGTGGGACTCGATCCTGAGTCTCCAGGATCACACCCCGGGCTGCAGGCAGCGCTAAACCGCTGCGCCACCGGGGCTGCCCAGATTGCTAAGCAGTTGTATTACCATTGCCTGATTTTACATAATCAGTTTTCAGAATCAGTTTTCAGTATATCATAAATTCTCAAATTTTCTGTGTTTTACATTAACTAGGTTGAAGGTTAATTTATCCTGGACGTTGTCTATATACATACATAATATGTGGTACGGCTTCAAGTTTCTTATAAAGATTTTATTTTATTTTTTTTTTTTCTTATAAAGATTTTAAAGATGAATGTCAGTTTTGTCAAATGTTGACTTATTCTTTGAATTCTAGAACTGAAAGTGATTTTTAAAGATCATATTTTTTGGCTTCATTTTATAGTTTGATTTTACAACATGCTAAAGCTTTAGTTTGGAGATATTTGTGAGTTTTTAATTTAATAAAGAAATGATAGTCTTATTTAATTTACATTTCTTTGACCACTAATTAGATAACCTTTTTCCATTTGTTAGCTTTTTAAAAATTATCTGTTCATAACTGCTTATTGATACATGTTAAATAGATATTATGTTTGCCATTTATATTCATGGTAAGTATATTCTCAAATTTGCAGTGTCTTAATTGGGGTTGTTTCATTGTGTGTTCATGTAATCGATTGAATTATTGAATTTTCACATCATTTGTACTGTTTTGAGAGCCAATAGCTTTTTAATTTTTTGTCTGAATTTTTTGTTTTCTACATAGAACTCTTTAATTCATATGAAATTGATGAATATAAAGTGAGTCATGACTTTAGGTGGTTTGGAAACAATGTATTTAATCAAAATGAATAGAATTTTAAAATTAGGTAATATAAGTAAATGAAATAATGTCAATTTGAATTACTACTAATAAGATAATACCAGTATTTTGTGTATCTTAGGGATTTGGGAACCAGGCGGATTCAGATAATGTTGCTGAGATCTTTACTTATGGTAAGGCCTTTAAAATAAGTGAAGAATACACTTAACATCGTTGAAGAGGTTGAAAAAATAGCTTCGCGTTATCCACTTTTCTCTTATATTGTAAAATACTGCTTATGGTTAGTTTTTTTCTATGGCTTATATACTTAAATTTTTATTGTATTACTGTTTATTCCTCACATCTCCTGTCATCTTATTTATCTTCATAATGATAAAACATACAGAAGATAGCAGGTATTGTGTTTTTATACACACGAAGATGCCTGGGCTCAGAGACTTGGGAGTAGGAGGAGTGAAAGAGGTTCTCCAAGGACAATAAGCTGAAGACTAGAACTTGGATGTGAAACCACGTTCTTTGTACAAATCATGCTATTTCCTTCATATACTCGCCAAATAATGATTTCTCATTTGGAAAATAATTCAGCTATGAAGAGCTAAAAAGGAACAGCATATTTAAAATGTGATGACCTCTAGTTATGATTATTTTCATCTTTTTTAAAAAGATTTTTTAATTCATTTGAGAGAGAGCAAGAGCATGAGTCAGAGGGTCAAAGGGAGATGGAGAAGCAGGCTCCCTGCTGAGCAGGAACCTGCCCCCCTCCCCCTCATGTGGGGCTCTATTCCAAGACCCTGGGATCATGACTTGAACTGAAGGCAGATGCTTAACCAACTGAGCCCTGTGTGCCCCTTATTTTCATCTTTGATTTAACTCTATCTAGTATAATGCCAAGAACAAAGTAGGAGCTGATTATTTGGAATGTGTGTCCTTTCCAAATCTTTTTTTTTTTTTTAAGATTTTATTTATTTATTCATGATAGACAGAGGCAGAGACACAGAGGGAGAAGCTGGCTCCATGCCAGGAGCCTGATGCGGGACTCGATCCCCAGATTCCAGGATCGCGCCCTGGGCCAAAGGCAGGCACCAAACCGCTGAGCCACCCAGGGATCCCCCCTTTCCAAATCTTTATCTTTTAAATTTGTTTTAGGAAATCTTTACTGTACATGATCCCTCCCCCCTTTTTTTAAAAGATTTTATTTATTCATGAGACACAGAGAGAGAGGCAGAGACACAGGCAGAAGGAGAAGCAAGCTCCCTGCAGGGAGCCTGATATGGAACTCAATTCCAGGACCCCGGGACCACACCCTGAGCCAAAGGCAGACGCTCAACCACTGAGCCACCCAGGTGTCCTGATCCCTTTTTTTTAAATAAATATTTTATTGCTAGGGATTAGTACAGAAATATCTCTTGTGTTTCATTTTTAACTCTGGTTATGGTACTTGCCATATAGAAGTTTTAAATCTAATATAGCCAGATCTATCAATCCTTTTGTATGTGTTTTGTGCTTTTTTTATTTGTATCTTGTTAAAGAACTTTTGCCTACTCTTAAAATATGAACACATTTTGTTTATTTTTTTTTAACAGAAGTTTTTAAAATTTGGCTTCCCATAGCTAGGTATTTGAAGTTTATTTTTGTATGTGGTGTGAGACTTGAATATTTTTTTTTTTTAATTTTTATTTATGATAGTCACAGAGAGAGAGAGAGGCAGAGACATAGGTAGAGGGAGAAGCAGGCTCCATGCACCGGGAGCCCGACGTGGGATTCGATCCCGGGTCTCCAGGATCGCGCCCTGGGCCAAAGGCAGGCACTAAACCGCTGCGCCACCCAGGGATCCCATGTTTTTAATTCTTCTAGGCGAGCAACAGTTGTCCTACCAAATTCCTTGCCCATTTGTAAAATCACCTCCATCCTGTAATAAGTGCCCAAATACATATGCTCATAATCATTTGTAATCCTGAATATAAATAGAGACTTCCCACCTGAAATTTCTTTGTTTCTAAGCCTTTTAATTAAACAAATACCCTGAGTAAATCATCTTGTCTCTAATCCTAATTGTACCAGAGTCACCTGAATGGATGTCTGTATGGTATAGTTAAAATGTTTAATAGCATTTTAAAGAGCATCCAGTATGTGCTCTTTAAAAGCTTTAAATTCAGAAGATAGGCATACATTCAGAAATGTCAAATCAAGTAATAAAATACATCTTTCCAAAATAAAAATGTATTCCTGTTAACCTAAACTGCTTATTTTAAAATAAAAGAATAATTTGACAATTTAAAATTACCATTCATACCTGTACTATTTGCTACCTAATAATACCTTGTATCCACTTAGTACTGACTACCATCTCACAGATTCTTGACCATTCTGAGCCTGTTTTCTGTTACAAAATGGGGATACATATTGATGCCTCTGTCCTAGAGATGTGGTGAAGAGGAAATTAATACTCATACAGTGCTTAGACTTGTGTCTGGCACATGGTAAATATGTGCTTTTATTAATTTTATTATTCTTACGATGTTTTTATAAAGTCACTAAAATCCTCATTACTTTTTTTTAAGATCCATTTATTTTAGAGAGAGAGCACGGTGGGAGGGGGCAGGAGAGGAAGAAGAGATTCTTAAGCAGATTCCACGCTGAGCATGGAGCTTGATCACATGACCCTGAGATCATGATCTGAGCAGAAACCAAGAGTCTGACACTTAACCACCTGTGTTACCCAGGCACCCCAAAATCCTCATTACCTTATAAATATCCTTTTTGTTTTTCATTCAGACTTCTGTTCATACTTGCTGTTTCCCTAAATTTATGGATTTTATAAAACAGTTTAAAAAATTTTACTGAAGAAGGACTCATGACAAAGGTTTTTTGTTTCTTTGTTTTTCTTCCCAATAATCAGGTAACCTCTGGATACAAAGCAAAAACAATTGTTACTGCACTGCCTGGATCTTTTCTGGATCCTTTGTTATCACCATCCCTCATGGAAGACTATGAACTGAGACAGTTAGTCTTGGAAGTAATGCATAATCTCATGGATCGCCATGACAATAGGGCAAAACTTCGAGGGATCAGGTATTGGGCCATTTTGAAATAGGCTTAATGATAATGTTTTTTAAATTCCCACATTAATGTATTCAAGTATTATGATTTTTTAAATTTCAGATTTTTTAGTTTTTTTTTTTTTAAGATTTTATTTATTTGTTCGTGAGAGACACAGAGAGAGAGGCAGAGACATAGGCAGAGGAAGAAGCAGGCTCCTCAAGGGGAGCCCGATGTAGTACTCGATCCCAGAGTCCATGGCCTGAGCTGGAGGAGGCAGATGCTCAACCACTGAGCCACCCAGGGATCCCTCAGATTTTTAAGTTTTATTCAAAGTTTCATTTAATTGATATTGAGACAATTTAATTATTATATTTTAAGATAGCAAATGTTCGAAGGTCTTTTAATGTACTTTCAGAGATCTCATCTAGTAGTCACTAGTTACATGAATTTTATTTTGGTTTTGCTTTAAACTTAGGAATGACAAGGAGTCAAGATGAATTTATGAAATTCCCCTTAATTGAGCCTGGTAATTCAGTAGTATCATTACATATAGGATTACTTCAAATGCTCATTGAAATGTGTTAAATATAAATAGTTCAAATTCCTAAGTATAATTATAATTTGCCTAAGAAGACATGTACTAAATGTATTGTTCATTAAAAATTATATATTGTCTCTAGAATAATACCAGATGTAGCTGACCTAAAGATAAAAAGAGAAAAAATTTGTAGACAAGACACAAGTTTCATGAAAAAGGTAAGATTATTTTCTTAAAAATAATGCATGATAGAAGTTATAGCTGTTTGAATTGTTAGTTTTATATTGATCTGTGACCTTAAAAAGAAGCCATTGGATTTTGGAGTTGGAAATCTCAAGCTACCATCTTTAACTTTCCATATTACCATAACATTCTTGATGGTGTCTCTTCCAGCCTGTGTTTAAGCATTGGTGGATGCCGCAATAGTTCTAAATTCTTGCTTTGAGTAAAATGTTTCCCTGTAATTTCTGTCTGCACTCTTCTCCACCCTAGGCACACACACTGATTCCACTTTTAATGGCTTCATGTTTTTGAAAATACTTATCACCAGTGAATAAATAAATATAATGAGTGTTTTATGTTTTTTACAGTGTATTTGGCATTGTTCTGTGCATTATTTGGGATATAAAGATCGGATAGGCAGATCTCTGCCCTTAAAAGTAATATGTACCTAGATTTCCATTATGGTCAGTTGAATTTGATATGTCTGTTGGCAAGTAGCTGAATTTAGAAAATCACAACACCTAAAGTTATTTAGCACGTATAATCTTTCTGCATATTCTTCATTCAAAGCTTAAGCACTTAGTATTTGCCAGATTCTTTTTTTTTTTTTTTTTAAGATTTTATTTATTTGTGAGAGACACAGAGAGAGAGAGGCAGAGACATAGGCAGAGGGAGAAGCAGGATCCTCATACGGGGATCCCTGGGTGGCTCAGTGGTTTGGCGCCTGCCTTTGGCCCAGGGCGCGATCGTGGAGTCCCGGGATCGAGTCCCACATCGGGCTCCTGGCATGGAGCCTGCTTCTCCCTCCTCCTGTGTCTCTGCGCCTCTCTGTCTCTCTCTATGTCTATCATAAATAAATAAATAAATCTTTTTTTTAAAAAAAAAAGGATCCTCATACGGAGCCTGATGTGGGACTCGATCCCCAAACTGGCATCACGCCCTGAGCCAAAGGCAGACGCTCAACCATTGAGCCACCAAGATGTCCCTATTTGCCAGATGCTGAGCTCAACTTTGAGATGCACAGCAGTATCTATGACACACTTGCCAACTGGCCTCATGATAATCCCAGTCTTGGTAGATAAGTGAGCCTGGGTCTTTAGAGGTGAAGGGAACAACAAGCAAAGAGCCCCATAGGAAGATAGGTGCAGATATTGATAATCCATGTTCTTTGGCTCATTTCTAAACCATGCTTTGTCCCTGTCAGTATCTTTTATTTTGCTCTATTACTATTGATTTCTGTGTTTCAAGTTAATGTCCCCACAGTTTAGGAAATTTATTTGAAAATTGAATTATAAAATAACAGTTACTGCATTAATGTAAGTATAATAATTCTTTAAAGTTGGCTATATTGTGTATGAAAACAGTAGCTAATAAATAGAGCCAGAGGCATTAGGTCTTTCCAACTTCTGCTTTTTCAATATTTCCTTATTTATCCAGTTAATGAAAGAAGTTGTTTCTCATGATGGAAGAACTTTTAATCATGAGTAATAGAATGGATTTTGAAAACTCACTAACATTTAGGCTTTGACTTTATATAATGACATTAAGGAGAATTTGGGGACTATATTCATTTTATTTTATCTGGCATGACAGTGATAGAAATAATCCTTCTTTTTCCTTAATTTGCTAGCCAACTAATTTTGAAAGGTTCCAGTTGAACCAAAAGATTAGACTTGGATTTTTGAAGTTGTTCCCTGAATTAGTTATCCTTCGATTTTATAATTTAAAATAACTGGTTAAGCATTTGTTACTGTTAGTATATAACACTTCTTTTTAGTATATTTTTCTTTTGGTGCAATCTGTTCATTTTTTTAAATCAAATTTTATTTTTACTGTTGGACACCCTTTTTCATTTACCTTCCAATTTATCCTGTCAGTCAAAATGCTGTTTGGTTTTCTTAGGCAACTTTAACTGGCACCTTATGGAAATTTCAACAAAGACCTAAAGAAAAAAAATTGGAGTTCTGTAGTCAGGGGATGATGGACTGCCCTTTGGATATTACTACCCAGCCTAAAACCACTCCATCAGAATGTTTTAGGGACATCTTAGGCATTGGGTCTGTGTTTGAAAAACTGGCCTGGGGCAGGAAGCCCTTACAGTTTACACTGGGAGGTGCTCCTTTACCTCTTACTTCCTAATGAACTGTATTTCTAGGTACAAGGAAAAGCTGTTGCCACTCAGTATCTGGTGTCTCATATAGCAGGGCTACTCTCTGAAAGTTGTGATCCTAACAGAATTCACCATGTGAAAGGGTTCTTGTTAAGCAGCTGAAAGAGCAATTCAGGGAATTACTTTGCAAAAAGGTACCAGTTGTTATGAAATACAAAGTGTATGGGCATTATTTAATTATTCTGAAGTGAACCAGCAGTGTAGGCCCCCACATGCCCGGCCTGTCCACTGCTCCATGTCTTTCACAGCAGGTAGTAAACCCTGTTCTTTTATGAAAATAGACTCCTTGCTTTGTTTTCTTTACAGTTTGCCACCTAAGTGTCCATCTATAGATTCCTAAACAATACAGTGTAGCTTTGTTAGTTTTTTGCATTTTGTGTGAAAGGAACCATATGCATATTCTTTTATGTTTTCTTTCATTTAGCTCTATTTTAGTAAAATTCATTCATCTGTGTAGCTGTATAGTATTGCATAACACGAATATACCACAAGTTATCTGTTTTCCTGTTGAGGACATTTGAATTGTTTCTGGTTTGGGGTTGTTACAGAAAGGGCTGCTATGAATGTTCTTGTCCATGTAGCATACCACATGTAACTCTTGTTTCTCTAAGGCCTGTAGGAGAGGCTTTGTTGAGTAATAGGTTCTTCAGATTTTTTTTTTTTAAGATTTTATTTATCCACTCATGAGAGACACAGAAAGAGAGGCAGAGAACAGGCAGAGGGAGGAGAAGCAGGCACTATGCAAGGAGCCCAATGTGGCACTCGATTCCGTGAATCTGGGATCAGGCCCTGAGCCAAAGGCAGACACCCAGCCGCTAAGCCATCCAAGTGTCCCAGGTTCTTCAGATTTATTGGACAATGTCAAACCACCTTGTGAAGTCATCACACTGATTTACACTATTAATGTAGTACATAATGTTAGATTTTAATGTTATCTAATAACTAGGTATTTGGTAATGCTATCTAATACGATGGGTAGGTAACAGGTACAAAATCTACTTGAATTAAAGGAACCTAACATCTAAACTCTCCTATGTGCAAGCTTTAATGTTATTGTTATTTCGGAATCCCAGGATTCAAGAATAGGGTTGGAGAGGGCCCAATACATAGACCATTGTTACAGACCCAAGTATAGAACTATTTGAAAGAAGCAGACCCTGGATTCAGAAGACTGTTGGTCTTGTTTAGTTCGCTTTCTTTAAAGTGAACATCAGATGAACCTGCTGAGAAACGGGCTGTAGTGTTAAGCTAAAGTCCCTCCACTTATGAGTGAATAGGCTGCATATTAGAATCACCTAGGGATATTTGTGCTTTAAAAATAACTGGGCTTCACTGCTAACCAGCTAAATCATATTGGGGACAGTGGCGAGGGTAGAAGCATGGTGGTCATTCCAATTTCTCAGTGATTGTAGCTTACAATTAGTGTTGAGAACCAATGCAGCAAGTTGAGTTAATTACCACATAGTAATTAACCACAGAAAGTCATAGTGACTTTAAGTGGGGAGCACACTCTTACTTCTGTTAGCTCTCATTTAGCAGTTGGACCTACCTAGGAATGCTTTAAGATAGGAAAAACTCTTCTGTTCTGTATTAGCATATTTAGATTAGTTTGGTTTAGGGGGAAACCTTTTGCAGTCCCTGGAATGTTTCTGTAACCTCTCCCTTGTATAAAGCTTTAGGCTTATACAATAATACACTAATAAGTGTATACACTTACACACTCCACACCAAAGTGTAGCAGAATCTGCAGATGCTCTTCCTTGGACAGCTCCTAAGGAGGAGATTGCCTCCAAGGCAAGAAAGCGTAGGAGATTGCCTCCAAAGGCAAGAAAGCGTAAGTACTTTTCTCCTTAGCCAAATTTATTATTTTTTTAATCATTGCCTAGGCTGTATTGCAGAAGTATTTCCCATAACTCTGGCAGCCCTTTCAGCCTTTTCCCGAAGCAGTCTATAATTTGCTTTTATCTTTTCAAATTAGCACTAAAAGCATTTCATTGTTTACACTGGAACTCTTTCTTAGTTGCTATTTTAATTTCTGGTTCATGCTTCAACTCTTATCTTAGTTTATAGTTGTATATTAGCATATTTGTTGATGTTGGTAATTGTAATACAATTTGACCATCTGATTAATTAGCTTAAGTTTCTCTTCCATGTTAAGTCCTGTAATAAGAACTACTTTGTTATGTGCCTATGAAATCTATACTACTTTTAAGCGAAATCATCTTTTTCCTCTGTCACTTCCCTTTTCAGAATGGGCAGCAGCTCTATCGGCACATATATTTGGGCTGTAAAGAGGAGGACAATGTTCAGAAAAACTATGAGCTACTTTATACTTCTCTTGCTCTTATAACTATTGAATTGGCCAATGAAGAAGTGGTTATTGATCTCATTCGATTGGCCATTGCTTTACAGGTATGCTTTCATACTCTTACAGTGAAGAAAAAAATTTTTTTTCTATGAACAAGACACCATCTTTAAAGTGGTGTTGCCTAAATCCAAGGACATGAATATTAAAAGGAGGTGTCTAGTTTTAAATTGAAAATTCTCCAGGTTGTGCTCATACGCATTCTTTTAACAAATATTGAATGAACATCAGCTGTGTGCCAGATTTGCTCAGAGCCTTGGCAATACTGTGAAGAGGAGGCATCATGGCCGCTCTGCCCATACTCTCAGTCTAGTGGGGAAGAAGTCATCACACAGGCATTACTTATGTAGCTATCTCACTGGAGTGTGTAAAGGACAGCGTGCAATAGGAATATGTGTCGAATATATATTTTAATGTCAGATATATGTGTGTATTTGTGTATCCCCCCCTCCACCCCCTGGAAGACTCCTAAGAAAGCAATTTGAGAGATTGAACTCTCCTGTAAATGGGCATTTATTCTCCTTCCAGAATTCTCTAAAAAATAACTTCTTAAAAGGTAACATTTTTATTAGCACTCCAAACAACCTGCATTTTTTCTGTATAACTATAGAGAAAACACTAATGGAGCGTAAGACCTTGATCTGTTAGCTGCGTTTGTTTTTTATTAAAGGATAGTGCGATTATCAATGAGGATAATTTGCCCATGTTTCATCGCTGTGGGATCATGGCACTGGTTGCGGCGTACCTCAACTTTGTGAGTCAGATGATAGCTGTCCCTGCATTTTGCCAGCATGTTAGCAAGGTAAGATGTTTGGAAAGGTCCTTCATCTTGATTTTTTTTTTAATTTTTATTTATTTATGATAGTCACAGAGAGAGAGAGGCAGAGACACAGGCAGAGGGAGAAGCAGGCTCCATGCACCAGGAGCCCGATGTGGGATTCGATCCCGGGTCTCCAGGATCGCGCCCTGGGCCAAAGGCAGGCGCTAAACCGCTGCGCCACCAGGGATCCCCTTCATCTTGATTTTTATATAAAAATGGCTGATTTTCTTCCACTGCTGATTATTGTTAATTTTAATGATTGTACATCAAATTACAAAGGTAATGCTATAAAAGTATGCATCACCTTTTCAGTAGTGGCTTAATTGAAACTAAAACTACAGCTAGTGTTTATATTTTCTTTGAGGCCTGCTGCTTTATTAGAATTTTTTTGGATAGTGATCAAGTAGAATGCATGGTTTTCTTCTAGAATGTCATGTACATTCTATATAATTGTTTTCCTTTTAAGCCATTATGAATCTTAGTATCTATATCATTTTTAGTTATATTGTTTTATACTATTTTAGTCACTGTTTTAAACCAGTCTACTCGAGCCAAATCTCAAAGGTTGAATTATTGAAGAAAACATTTTATTAGAAATTTGTCTCGTGCAGTTTTTCAGCAGTAACTCATGAAATGGCTACTTGCACAATTTAATATGCATTTCAGAGTTCCTAATTTATGTGACAGAGAAGGTCCACTTGATCTTTGTTGTTTAAGGATACTAGTCAAGGAGAGCCTCATTTTTCTGAAATTGGAAGCACATCTCCCAGTCCATGGTAAAATGGAGGCTTTAGTGCATTCTAAGAAAGAAAACTCATTTGTTCATTTGACAGCTGCCCTTGGAGATACACATATTACAGAAGCAGAGTGCCCCCTCTGGTTGCTCACAGTGAGTTGGAGTCCCACCTCAGAAGTGCCTTGAGATCTCACACATGCACTGCAGAAGGTGGCTCCAGAGGGTAAGGGTATCAATGGCCTTTGATTCTGCCAAGGACTTTCCAGCATAGTGGCACTCAAGAAAATTACGTGTTCTTTATCCTTTGGTAGTAGGTTCAGTCAAATATAACACATCGTTGTTTTTTACTATATGTACTATTTTATTGTCACAATTTTGTTACCTTCTGAATTTTTAAAATAATAAATGTGTAAATAAAATGAACTCTGCATATGGGCTCTAAACATAGCTTAAATTCCAAAATAAAGTGCTGGTATTTTTAAAAATGTTTAATTTCTCCGTTTTTGGTTTTCCAAATTTTCAGAGCCAGGTCCTAAGGAATAAGGTTATTGATTTGTTTTGTTTTGTTTTTTTTGGATATGTTTCAGGTCATTGAGATTCGAACTATGGAAGCCCCTTATTTTCTACCAGAGCATATTTTCAGAGATAAGTGCATGTATGTTAATGCTTTACATTTTAAGGAAGGAACACTGACTTGAAAAACCGATCAGTGATGATTATAAAGGAGTAAACTGTTGTTAGATTATTTTCATATATTAAGTATTTTTGTCATTTAATGTATCTGACTTCTTTCTTTGCTATAAAAGTTCTTGTGTAGACTCATCCACACACACAGAATTGATCTTTGATGAAAAAATTTATCTTTTTTTAGTATGGAGATATAGTTCTTAAATGTAGCATGTTCTCATATATAAATAAGCATTTCTTTAAGAGAATATAATATCCTGTTGAAGACTTTCAATAATAGCTAGCAGTACCCAAAATTGTGGGAAGAGAATATACTAAGGAAAATCAGTATTATACCCTACATTCTCCTTTGCTCTTCAAATAAGAACATATATGTGAACAATACTTTATTCAGATCTTGGGACTGTAAAAGCAGTGTAGTATTGAGAGCATCAGCTTAAGATAGTATCAGATGGATTGAGAAGAAAGTAGACCTTTATGTGATTGGGCAGGTGCTTCCTGTCACTTCACTGGCTGATATGTATCTCATTAGCAATCACTGAACTGTAGTTTGATTTTCTTCTCTCAGTTTTAATTAGCATGAAGGTTAAAGCTGAATTTAGTCCTCCTCATCATTTAATGTGTGAATGCCCACAGAATAATTAAGATTGACTTCCCCATTGGAATGTTACTGGAGAAGAAATCACAGCAGAATGCTTAACATATGGGACCCGTACCATGTGTTTTTATAGTCAGATTGGTCACCAAAAATACGCTGATTTTTCTGTTACTAATTACAGTTTTAAGATGTGTTTATATTTATATTTAGGCTTTGATCTAGCATGCTTGCATGTTAACTTATTTTTGCTCAGTGATTTAAATAATACTGAATGACTTTTGTTTTGATCAACCTGACAGGCTTCCAAAATCTTTAGAGAAGCATGACAAAAATTTATACTTTTTGACCAACAAGATTGCAGAATCACTAGGTGGAAGCGGCTATAGTGTTGAGAGATTGTCAGTACCATACGTACCACAAGTAACAGGTAAGAGGAAGGTAATTGGAACTCTAACTCTGGTGATTATATTTTAGGAATTTTCCCATTAACCCAGTTAGCAATGAAGATTCATTGTTTATGCTTACTTAACCACAGTTTATCAATTGCTTAAGAGCTTTTTCACTTTAAAATTTTGCTCTGAAAAACCTTTAGTAAATCACTTTAAATACATACGATTTTATCAAGAACAAATTGAGTCCTTCCTTAAGTGATAGTTTTATACTTAATATATTATTGTACTTCAAACAGAGAAGCCCATGGAAATCTTTCTTCATTAACCTGTATTGTGTTTGCCTTATGGAAACGTGTGTAAATTGTTTAATGATTTTGTGACTGCTGTGCTGAATGAGTCAGGTAGCTCCTGTCTTGAAAGAATACTGTGTAATCTGTAAAAGGCCTGCAGACCTTTTAAGTTAAGAATACATTCTCCTCTGTGCACCATGTATTTCCTTCCTTTCTTTTCATTGCCTCAAATAATTCTGTTGTTTTTAAGGCAAAACTGCATGGTGTCTTGCATTCATTGTTAACAACTAAAATCGGAGTATCTCTGTCCTATTGTCTTCATTGTCATTTGATGGTCAAGTATTAGTATTATAAGTATTAAATTTGGTAGAAAACCTAGTTCTTGCTTTGGGGACCTCTCTGTTCTATATGGGAACTGTTTGAGTTAGGTAGTTTTCTGGATTAGTCACTAAAAATAGCACAACCTTTGTAAATAGCTTTTTTTTATAACGTGTATCTAAAACATACATGTTTATTACAATGATAGTTGATGATCCCCTGAGACGTTAATGGATGCTTTTGCATTTTATTTGACATTCTATTATATGAAAGATTCTTTACCTCATGAGTTCCTTGGGGATTTAAAGTGCTAAGAACAAAACAGTAGTACAGTTTTGTAATTTAAAACTTAAAAAAAAAAAGACCTTAAAAATATTTCATTCTTATAATTTGGATTTAGCTCTCTTTCCTTCAGGCAAAAAGCCTCATAAACCCAGGCACAGGCACAAAGGTAAATAAATCCAAGTGTCAGTTTGACATGCCTTTCCCTCACCTGTCCTCTAGGAAAATAGCTTAATAAAATTTGCCTTTTAGAAATGGAGCCAGTAACTCATATATTTTATGTAGTTATAAGTTCAGTGATTAGTTCCCTTTACCTTCCCAGTAGCCATAGTGTATTTTCACCCTTGTTTCCTTTTACCCTGTTCCTTTAACTCTTTAACAGATTGGACCCTTAACAAGTAACAATTTTTAATGAAAATTATGGTACTTTTTATTTTTGTAACAGATGGTGTGCTCTCCCTACCTCGTAGTTGTATTCCCATTCTTAATGCCTCTTTATCATTGACTGGAAGAATTCTGAATATTTCAGTATATATTATATAACTGCATAGAAATCCCTCACTATGAGTAAGACTTTTTTCTTTTTAAAGGTTTTATTTATTCATGAGAGAGAGACTAGCGAGAGAGAGAAGCAGACACATAGGCAGAGGGAGAAGCAGACTCCCTGCAGGTAGCCTGATGTGGGACCTGATCCCCAAACCCCAGGATCACGCCTTGAGCCAAAGGCAGGTGCTCAACCACTGAGCCATTCAGGCATCCCTGAATAAGATTTTTCTTTTTCTTTTTCTCTTAGATTTTTCTGATTTATAAAAACTTCGGTAGTTTACACCAGTCTGTGGCATATCTATCCTGCTTTAATGCAGAAAGAGTCCAAGGGGGGTCAGCCCAGGTGGCTCAGTGGTTTAGCGCCACCTTTGGCCAGGGTGTGATTCTGGCGACTCGGATTGAGTCCCGCATAGGATCGAGTCCCGCCTGCTTCTCCCTCTGCCTGTGTCTCTGCCTCTCTGTCTCTCATGAATAAATAAAATCTTTAAAAAAAAAATAAAATAAAGAGTCCTAAGATGCAGTGATGCTTTATAGTATAATCAATTGGTTGTTAAAATTTCCATTTGCTGTGTAACCATCAGATAGTCATTTAAAAAAATACGGGATTTAAGGATATATCAAAAGAAAAAGCAAAACGTATTTGGTTTCTTGTATATCATGCATATACTTGTCATTATTAAAATATTAGCAGCCATTTAGTATGCATTAACTCTATGCCAGTCACTGAGATAAGTACTTCTATTCATTTTCTCATTTAATCCTTAAAATAGTTTGGTGAAGAAGGTAGCATTATCTTTGTTTGCAAATGAGAATAATGAAGTGGAAATTAAATAATTTGAATAGGTAACACTGCTCTTTTATGTACATAAAGATTGTTCAGTCATTCCTACTGATAATTTTTTTTTCGTGTATTCCACAAACCTTGACTGAGTGCCTATACTATATGCCAAACATTGTTGTGGTTTTTCAGGGTGGAAAGATGTTAAGGATTAAAATCTGGTGGAGAAGGCAGACACATGGTTGAATATAGTGGTAACTGGTTCTAAAGAAAGAAGAATGGTCTATGTAAAGTTTATTGAACTGTTGGTGATTGACATATAATAAGTGGTCCATAAATGTTAGGTGGCTATAGCATTTTTCTTTTATCCCAAATCAACCCAGAACTTGAGTGAGTAGGGTATGTCTAGGCATGTGCTAAATACTCCTCCATGAAGGGGTACAGTAACAACCCTCAACTAGGTCAGTCAGAGGTGCCAGTGGCTATAGTAAACTTGTATAATGAAGTATTTATGAGTATTTACAGTTCCAGCTTCTATACAGACAGAAATAAGAATGAACAGGATAGGTAGAAGTCTCTACTTTCACAGAACTGATAGTCTTTCTCAACTGGGTTCCTCATTGAGACCACAGAACACAGAAGATTATTTGAGTGACTGTTTTCTCAGTTCCTCCAAGATGACATTTTACCAGTTTTTTCCAGATATTAGGAAAGAAGCAAACCCATTATACAGTTTATCTCGAACAGGATAAATAACTGGACAGTTAAAGCATACCTTCAGAGCTATAATCAGAGAAGTTCCCAGGAGGCAGCTATGACGGCATTTGGTCTAGGTTTGGTGAGCCAGAGATGTGTTTCGAAGGGAACAATTCCGAGGCTGAGCCTGAAGCAGGCATTAGGCAAGTGTTTCCTGCAGAAGTGACATCATGTGTGAAAGAATGGACGTAGGCAAGAACATGATTCTTCAGGGAATTAGTAGGAAATTAGTCTACTTGTACTGAACTGGAAAAGTAGGGTTGGGAATTATAAAAGCAGGTTAAATAGTTTGCACTATTGTGCAAGCAGTGGGGAGTCATGGAGTGATTTTAAACAGGGTTAGGCATTGTACAAGTATTACTCTGGTGGTAGTTTAGCAGAGTGCAGACAGGTCACCCATTTAGAATGCTCTTCAATAATCTCCAGGAGAGATGACCCTGGCCTGCACCAAGTGAGAATACAGAGAAGTGGGTGGATTCTAGAAACACAAGAAAGAATTTATAAGCAGTTGATTGGTCTGAGGGGATCATGAGAAAATCAAAGATTTGTCTGGGTTTCTGTTGTGGCTCTTTGGAATGATGGCTTACCACTACGGGTGAAGGCAGAGAGTATTTTCTGCTTCATTTGCTTTATTATTTGGAGAGTTGGGTGCTATGACTCGGTTTAAGAGAAGAAAAAGATACACATTTCAGATGTAACTGTCAAATGTTTTAGATCTTGGATGATAGAAGAAGGATGGAATTTTATTAACACAAATGAATAGGAAAAAGTGGCTAGTTTAGGGGATCTGTCTCTTGTTGAGTGTCTTTGACTAGTGAGCAACCAAATAGGGGGCCGTGTAGGCAGTTAAGAGCCAGGGATGGGTTTTGTGCGGGAGTTGGGAGGTTACAATGAGAATTATGAAATTAGCAGTATAGGGGATATTTACAGAAGCATGCAGAAAGGATGATTTCTCAGAGTGGAGAGAAGAGAGAATAGACTGGCATGGCTCTACCTTAGCTATGTGGCTTGTCGACTACTCTGATCTGTGAAGCAGGGACTGTGGCTAAGCCTTTTGGCTTAAATTGGATAGATACATGAAAATACCTTTATATTTTTTATTTGTATTTTTATAAAGTACTTTTGAAAAAATATTGCATATTAAGAAGAGTAATTCATCTTTCAGTTGGCATTCTGAATTCTGAATTTAATCTATAGGTTAAAATAGGACAAATTAATACAAGAATATGTCTACTTTACCAAAACCTCCATTATTTACTAACCAGTATCTTCCCATAAAAGTATTTTCATGTATATATTCATCTCTCCTGGTAAAGATTTTGTTTTAAACTTTGTTTTAAGAAAAAGCAATTGTCTTTTATATTACATTGACTTTTTATTCCATGATGACAATAATTTGGGGGTTTTTTTTTCTGTAAATATTCATGAGCTCTAGATAGAATTTTTAGTTTTTCTACAGAACCAAAATATTATATCTGAGTAGTGTTAGCATTAAATCATGGCATTTTGAATTTTGTGTAGATAAATTACTTGTGAAATTTCATTTTACCCTAGTTAGATTTTTAATTGAATCTGAGTGGTTTAGCAGCCCTAATTGCATTTCTGATTTATTAAATACAGTGAGGTCAGTTCCTGTATCTCATTTTTTTATGTAGCCATGGAAAATTCTGTTGAGAACAATTTAATGTAGTTCTGCGCCATACTTGTATTCACACAGTTTCCTCTGTTCCTTAGCAGTGCACTTACGTACATCAAGTGTAGATACACCAAGTGGCAGCAGAATATCACTGAAGGAAGTTAGGCATAGCTCTTTCTAAGAATTGCTTCAAAACTACAAGTTCTAGTTTAAAACAACGAGAAGAGGAGATGGTCACCAGTGTGAATAGCAGATACAGGAAGTGGAGCAGGAGGAGGGATGGGAAAGGGGTGAAGTCACAGCAAGCAGTGTCTGGGATTTACCCCAGCCAGTCTTGACAGGAAACAGGAGTCTCCCCAGAGGGTGTAAATATCAGACACTGAGATGGTGACAGGGCAACTCTCAAGAGCCAGCAGGCTGGTGTAGTCCACGGAGGCTATGGTGAGGCTGCATTTCAGTAGGCTTGGAAAAACAGGTCAAGAACAGACAAGGCAGCCCGTGGGGACTAGGGGCATTATCTTTGTAAGCTCCATTTTAGAAACCTTACTTTCGTGTAAATGTACATGATATTTGATTACAGTGGTACCTGGGCTTTTCTGCAGTCACCTGTAAGCAGATGATTGTATAGGTCAAAAGAAAAAAGTTCTGAGATTATAATGTTAGAGTTTCCCATTACATTTTATTTTCTTCCCTTTAAAAAATGTTAATCTTACATATGCACCCTCTGAACTATGTTCACATTGATTTTTGCCACGCAGTGATCCTTTCCCTGCCCTCCTGCCTCTCGTCCCCTTTTATTTTTATCCTAGACTTAAAGCTGACTTTTCTGTGCTACCCATCAGCCTTTGTATGTTAACCTAGAAATCCTTTTATGGGGTTCTTTGCAAGAAGCAAGCTGTTATTCCTTATTTTGAATTCTGGTGAGACCTCCATAGTTGACCAGCTGAGAGGGTAAAAGCAAGTCAGCAGTAATGACCACATACTACTTTGTAGCAGTTTCCATTGATGCCATTATGTTTGGTAATTTATATCAAAGTAAATGATCATGAGATTAAAACAAAGAATACAGTGTCCAGGTCCTGGTACTAGCCACAAGCAAGAGATAGAGTATTTTCAGTCAGAAAACCATAGCAAAACCATCTGGATACTGTGTCACAGTTGACTATGTCTTCATTCATCCGTACCTCCAGCCCTCTTCCAGTAGAACCCGAGTGAATCCTGCATGGTGAGGATTCAGAGAGTGGCAGAGAGTCTGCCACTGGATTTCTACTGTATTTGCCCAATGAAGCATTCATTTACATGTCCTAGTACAAGCCCTGGCAGTAATGATGGAAGGGTGGTAGAAGAAGAATCAATCAACTCATAATAGATTTGTATAGCCAAAAGAAAGAGGGATAAGTAGAAATAACTGGAGTAACATTTGAGATTTTAAGGAAGTGATGTAATGCTCATCTAGGCCTTGAAAGATATGAGAATATGTATAGTGGGAGGATGTCAGGAAGGCAGGTAATGAAGGATCTCCAGTAGGGGTTTCCGTTTGTAGAAAAACATGGGAGGCAGAGAGGCCAAAGCGTGCTCAGAGATGGGAAAAAAGCACCTTTTACTTGAACACTGGATAAATCAGGAAGCAGTTGAAGTTACTGTTGGTAAGATCTGACCAGAGACATCAAGATGACTTTTTAATTCATCGAGAAGTAGGTACCTTGATGGAATGAGGTGATATTGTCTGTGCTGTGGTATATGAGCATTGCCAATTTTATATTTATTGCAGTGAAAAAGAAACTAAAAATATATGAAAATGAGGAGCATGTCCATGCTCCTAAATCTGTGTGAGGAGCATGTGGGAGAAGTGAGTCGGTGTCTCTTGAAAGGAGGCTTCTTAGAGTAGGATCTCCCAGGCTTCTCCTTGTGTTCCTGCTTGGGGATCACTGCTGCGAGCTGACTGGACCTCCCCAACAGAAGTTTGTGATTCTGCTTTGGCGAAGGTTCATTGACTAGTAGAACTCATTCCGTTTTAGTGCATATTTCAATATAAGTGTAAACATTTCACTCAAAAAAAAAAAAAAAAAGCAGTGAGGCTGTTATCAGTGTCAGGATGGATTAGGTCAGTGATTCTTATCTGAGGGTGATTTTGCCCATGCCAGGGAACATTTGTGAATCCTAGAGACATTTTTAGTTATCATCACTGTGGGGCCAGGAGAGGTAGGAGTAGCCCTACTGGCTTCTAGTGGGTAGAAGCTCAACATCCTGCATTACACAGGCAACTCCTCACCACAAGAATTATCTGGCACAAAATGTCAGTAGTGCCAAGGTTAAACCCTGGACTAAGTTAAGTCGTGATAACAAACAATGATAGGTTCTTAGTGGTATAAAGCAGTAAAGATTTTTTGCTCAAACTAACTGCATAACTTCATAGCCTCCATATCTAGAATCCAACCTGATGGGGCAGCTGCTCTCTGCAATACTGCTTGTATTTTATTGGCCAGAACTAGTTACATAGCCCCTCTAAACCACAGGGAAGCTGGAATTGCAGTCCTACTCTCTGCTTAGAAGAGGGTGAACTACCATATTTGATCACCAGCATTAATTACTACGATGGAAGGCTCCCGTGGAGTTGAAGAGTGGTTAGCAAGTGAGAAACCTGTTTCTTCATCTGTGCTGGCCTTCTTGTAGTTCTTCATTCTTAACTCTTTCTGTAGAATAACATCACAGTATGTATAAAATAGGATTAGAATGGTGGGGTGTTGCCAGATTATGAAGTGACTGTCAGACTCTGGACCTAAGCTTCCCAGCTATTGTTGGGAACATTCTATGTATGTCTGGATATTGATTGCCTTAGCCCTCTAGGAGCTGGGTGGGGCCTGGGGCAGTCTGAGCCCACGGTGTGAGCAGCCTCTTCCATTTTTCTTTGACATGTACTAAACCTAATTTCAAGAGCTTGGGAAACTGCATTACTCAGTGGGCTGTATTTTAAAATTATAATTAAGACTAAAAATGATTTACTTTGAAGACATCACTATAAGAAATGTAAATGGGAGAGAGCAGTGACATGAGATAGATGCAGAATTTTAATGGTGGCACTCTTGAAAATAAATAGGACAGTGTGAGATAAACATGATTTATTAGAGGTGTTAAAATTGGGTTTAGAACGTGTCGAATAAAATTACTAATAGAAAGTTGGAAATATTGACCTGGAGCTCAGAAGAGAAAGTGTACTTACCTAGTTCTGGCTATGGTTGAATAAACCTCTAATTCTTTATATTGGAATACACAAAGTGGCTTCCTGTTTTCCAATGAAACCATGACTATTAGATGTTCTTCTAGCGCCCAGTGCTTCCCCATTGTACTTCATTATTTGTGTAGCTATTGGCTTATTTTGGGTCTTCTCTGTTAGACTATATGCTATATAGTCTATATATAGACTGAACTATATTCAGCAGTCTGTCCCTAACGCCTAACATGGTGTCTAATCACCTAATAGGTTTGTTGAACGCCAAAGGTGAAAATTGGAGTAGAAAAAAAAATGTATGGATGGAGATTGTAATAAATTCAATTGCCCATGAAATGCTTAAGCGCAAAATGAACCAAGGAATACCTGGTGAACTTACTGGTTAGGAAGACACACTGTTTCAGAAGAGTGGTTGAAGGCAGGATTATAACTGCTGGGGTTAAGAGAGGTAGGTAGTGACGGATTAGAGCAGTTGGTGCAGACCAGACAAGTGAGCAAGTTTGCAGAAGTGGAGAGAAAGTAGATTAGCTAAAGCAAATGAAGAGCAAGTTTTCCCAGAAATTTAGTTGACTTCAGTGAAAGGTCAGGAGCCATAGAATTAAGTGGCTGGAAAAGGGGGGTTGGGGCAAGAGCTATTGACTAAAGCATCAGATCCTTTCAGTCCAGTCTGGTGCATGGTAAACACTTGCACATATGGGTTCCTGGACTAGACCCACCTTCACTTAGTGCACACCTTTCACTGTTTGGGGGAGAAATGAGAGATAATGAGGGCAGTATTTGTGCGTGTTTAGTAAAAATGAAATATATTCCATTTAGATTATGTAATTCCTCCTTTCAGTGTTGGCCCTTTTTTTTTTTTCCTATTAAACTATTGGGGGAAGGGAATTTTGCTGTTCTGAATGCTCCTTTTTGGAAAGTAAAACTAATAACCTAGTTCACCCCATCAATTTTACATTTTTAATTTGCTTGATGAAATATAAAAGTCTGAGAACACAGTGCTTTATGTATTTAGAGCAAAAGAGGACAAACTTTTAATTTTCTGAAATTTTCTGAAATCTGAAATAGGTGAAGTTCATAGATGATGTCCCATATCTAACTATCCAGTAATGGGGGAAAAAACTTTTTGATTTTATTATTTTATTTATTTATTTGTTTATTTGTAACATTTTGATTTTAGATGAAGATCGACTTTCTAGAAGAAAAAGTATTGTGGACACTGTATCCATTCAGGTGGATATTTTACCCAACAGCATTCCTTCTGATGATGTGGTAAGTTGCTGAAAGTGTATGGCAAGGCACTTTCTTGAGATAGATATTACTTTAAAAGAACTTTTTGCCCCTCTATAGTTTCAAACAGGAACAAATATAACTCTAAAATATCCCCCAAATCAACAGTGCTATTAGTAGATATTAATCTGATTTAGCTTTTAGCTTATTTCTTACATATTTTACTGAACTCATGTTGGCTCTCAGTAAAGATACATAAACTTAATATCGTGTATTATGAGGTTGTTAGTTTTTACATTGTAATTTAGTGTAATAAAAGGAACTGTGTGAAACAACTAAGTTTTTTTTAATCAGTAAGAAATGTTATATAAGGCCTGTTAATAAATTAGGAGGCTCTCCAAATCCTATTTTTAAAGATTTATGAAACAAATTATGAGAATAAAGGAAATTGTACAATCTCATGTGAAGGCAAATACTTTATAGAAGGCTTCAAAGCCTCATCTGGGAGGGCATATTTTTTTTATCATCTGATAGTAACTATAATGAATTTAATGTAGGCTATACTGTATCAGTGCCCTACATACCCTTTAAGAACTGTGACTTACTTGAAATGTCAGAGATTTGATGCTCTCCTCCTGTTTAAGTAGAGCATAAAACTGTACCCTCCCGAGTTTTAGAAAGAAAAACCAGCCAGCATTGTCTAGGACTTAACTCCACATGGATCAACCAGAGAATTTTTTGATAGTCAAGTAAAAATGCTGAAATGCCAGCATGTCAAGTCAGCCTCTTCTTTGGGGATTTATCTGCTGTTTGCCTACCTAGGTATTTCATGACTTCTCATGGTACAGTATAAATAGTTAACAGATTATCCATTTAAGAAAAGGGAAAGGAATTTGCCTGAATTCATGCTGTCACAGCCCACCTCCGCCCCCCCCCACACTGAATCCCTGTCAATTAATCTTCAAGAATTATAGATTTTTGGTGGCCAGGCTCCAGCCATCTAGTTTACATCTTTTTTGCTGTTCCACTCCCTACTAAATAGAACCAGTCAGTTTCACTAAGAAATTATCAGCATATTGTCAAGATCATTTAAGAGGCAGTTAGTGTTCATTTTGAGGTATGGTGGGTATAGTTTCTTGCCAGTTTAAAGCTCAAGAAAAATCATCTTCCCTAAATACACTTGTTGAAAGCCATTTTAATGTATATACTTTTTACTAGTCAGGAGGGTATTGTGCTACCTCTGTATTTTAATGATAATGAATTTGCTCTTACTTTTGGGGGGGGGGATTAATCTGAAGCCTTAGCTTACACACTTTATCAGGAGTGCAGTAAATATTATTGAGTAGTACTCCATTCTTCTTTTGGCAACCATTGTTATTTAAAATATATATATATAGCACTTCAAGTTATTGCAAAGAAGTCAGTCTAATTTGAGAAAAATGAAGTGAAGAAAACATTTGTATACAGACTTACTATAGAAAGATTCTCAGACATTTTGCAATTAAAAGTCCATTAATGTATTTTTTAACTTGTTAAAGACCCTGTTTTCTCTTTGCTATAAGTTCTACGTCAGATATGCTGCCTACCAAGCTTTTGAAAAATTAAGTACAGTTTATTATAAGATTCACTTGAGCACATTGAAGTTTCAAACTCAATTACCATTATGGAATCTGATATTCCATATTAGTAATGATAGTTCAAAAAACAGAAGACAATATAACATTACTTTCTAGGCTACAACTAATTAATAGCATGGGCAGGAGAAATTCACATCAGTTAAGTGTTCACCAGTTAATGGTATAACAAAATATCAAACTGTGAATAAATATATTTGCTAACAATCAAAGAGAAAATTGTTCATTGAAGAAAACATTCCTCTTGTATTTGATTAAAATTATTTGAAATTTTATATACATAATCCCAGTTAGTCCTCAAGTATCCACTGCTTTTAGAGCTTAATTTTTTTAAAAAAAAAAAGTCAGATTGCTTAGATGAGATCATAGCAAACTAATATTTTCCCTAGATATACCTCAAATTGTTACTGTAGTCTGTTGAAATACTTGGTCCACTTGAGGTATGTCAGAACTGATATTTGCAATTCAAACCTTAGCCCACCATGATCACTCCATGAATTTTCTAAAAGTTGACATATATATACAGAAAGAGATGGATAGGTAGATACCTAAATTAAGACATTCAAGAAGATAAATGGCTAAAATGGATAGAAATGCCTCTGCTTCCACAGATAAGATTATCAGCTTTACTAATAGCATAAAGCACCATTGACGTGATTCTTTGATCTCTGGTGCTCTCAGCATTATGGGCATGATTGATACACATAATGGATATGAGTAAAACCTGAAATCCCCACTTGATTCTTCTAATAGGTAATAGTCAATGCTTGATTATTTGGGGGAATGGGTGGAGGATATACAAATTACATTTTGAGTGCATATGGAATTTTTCTTTGTACAAAAGTAAGTCCCAGTTGGCTAAAAAGAATTGTCATTTATTCTAGGACAAATAGCAGATCTTTGTTTTATACATATGTACTCCCTGCCTTTTCCCAAATACAAGAAACTTGCACGTGTGCTAACGAAACAAGTCTAGCATAATATTAGAAACTGCTGTGCTAGGTGTTGTAAAATTAGTAAGATACAGTGGAAGTAACATAACAACTTGTCTGATTGGAAAAATACAATCAGCAGATTTTATGTAGGCTCAGGGGGGTTGTACAGCCTAGGTTAGAGTTGCACATGTTGAGTAAGGCAAAAGTTCTCAAGAGTCGAAGGAATGTTGAAGCTCCTAGAGGCTGATATCTTTGCACCATTTCTCCCGAACATACAACTGGTGTTCTGGAGAGGCAAACAGACTGTAGTTTGTTTGGGCACCAAGTAAAGAAGGTGGCTTGTATTTACACTGTATGAAAAATATGAATCATTAAACAGTTGGTCCTTTTTCCTTTTTAAATGGGATTCATAAAAGGAAAGGGGGAAACGAGATGGAAGCCAAATTATAGAAAGTTTTGTCACCCACCTGAGGGCTTGTGTGTGATTTGGTAGCAAGTTAGGGAAACATCGAGATTTGGGCAGTGTTGTTAGCGGCACTGTGATTTTATGAAAGGAGTCTCAGAAGCATGGCCAGGTGAAATCAAGAAGAGGAGACTGGAGCTAGAGAAGCCAGCTTATAGATCCTTTTAATAATCTACGGTTGGATAAGGAGGACCCACAGTAGCCAGGCTGGGGATAAGGCAGGGAGCAGGAGAGCAGTAGCTTGTTTGAGAGTGGGATGGGCATGGCCAAGAAGTTTCAAAAAGGGAGTCTGAGAAAGAAGGTTAAAAACAAGAAAGCGATGGACGGAGTGACTGCATTGTGATCATCCGAATTAGGGAAAAGAAGAACCAGTAGAGAAGGGTTCTTGGAGTAAAGTACTTTAACTTTCCACTTCCCTGAGATTGGAATGGGTCATAAATTAACACTTAACATGTGACAAGAAGGCTGGCCTCATGGTTCTTCTGTGTCCTTTTCCCTGTAATAGAATTGTTTTGCAGGAGTCTCTAAACTCCTTAACCACATATACGAACGACAGTGGGTTTTGTCATTGAGGTACTAGATTGCTTCTAGGTACAAATAATTAATGAGCCAGAGCCTAATCCTGTATATCTGCTCCAAATATCTAGAACAAAGCAACTGAAGAATCCCGAGTTTAATCTGACTTCAACTAGAAATATGCATCCTCAGTAGAAAAACTGAGGTAGTGGAACTCTTGCTGCTTTGATTTCCAGCTAAAGCCTTTGCATTACAGAGAAGCTAAGGTGCAAAAGCATGAAGTCTTGCTTTCGTTAGTCTTGCTGCCTTAGACTTAGCAAAAGAAGCTCATGAGCTAAAATTAGGCAAGTACTCAGGTATCATTTTTTAACTTTATTCAGAGACACTATAGTAACTTGAGTTTATTATTCCCCCTGAAAATGTGCTGGTGCCATAAAAAGTATTACTTTTTATCATAAAGCAGTTGATTCCATGCCTTTTATATATCTCAAAGCAAGAAAGGGGAGAACCTCTTATTAAAGGGTGTTTCTGGAAAATAGGTCTTGGTGGTTGACCTTCAAAGATCCAGAATATGATTAAGATGTTGATTGTCTATACTCATTGAATGCTTATCAAAGTAGTGATGATTCTTTTTTTTTATTTTTTTTATTTTTATTTTTTTTAAAGATTTTATTTATTTATTCATGAGAGACACACAGAGAGAGAGCGAGGCAGAGACACAGGCAGAGGGAGAAGCAGGCTCCATGCAGAAGCCTGATGTGGGACTCCCATCCCCAGACTCCAGGATCATGCCCTGGACCGAAGGCAGGCGCTAAACCGCTGAGCCACCCAGGGATTCCCCCCCCCTTTTTTTTTTATTTTAAGTAGTGATGATTCTTGCTTTTAAACCATTTTGAGTTTTCAGTTTATTTTTAATTTGTAAGCTGTATATGGCACCAAAATTAATAGAGGGTATAGAGTACTTAGTTTACATATTTTCCCTGCCTTGAATATCTCCAAAGCACTGTTCACTTAGGGAAGCCTGGTACAGTCAGGGGGACTCAGATCTTGTTGCACACCCATGACAGGGGATGGACGTCTGTAATACAGTGGTGGTTGGGTTGCCTCCAGGAAACTGCCAGCCTGGCATTAATCACTGCAGTCAGGCCACTGTTAAAACCAAGGGAGAAATGGAGATTTTTTGATATTATGGAATATAGTCACAAATCCAGCCAGCACAAAGAAGAGAAACAATTGTAAAAGTTCTTAGATGACTTGTAACCAGGTGAAGCTGTTACTTATACTGACCTTTCTTAACTCTTTGTTTACTTAAAATCACTTTTCTCTAGGTTAGTAATACGGAAGAAATCACCTTTGAAGCATTGAAGAAAGCAATTGGTGAGATTTTTGTTAACTCTCCTAATGATTTGCTAGCTTCTCGCTTAGTACTTGATGTAGTGTCAAATAAACAGAAGCTGCATGGTGTTGCTGCATTGATCTGTAATTGATTTACTCAGCTACGTTTTTTAGACTTTTATGCTTGCCCTGTCTTATCATAGGTATCTTTTTCTTTCTGTAGAGTGACTTTCCTAGAATCTTGAAAGCATGTCAGTGTATTTTATTGCCACACTTATTTGGTGGCCAACATGCAGGCTGCACGAACTTAGGAGAAACAGCATATTTCCTTTTGTAGGAGATGGGAGGATGAAAATTCAGAATAATTCTAAGTGAATTAAGTAGAGTAACTTTTAACAGGCACACAGTAATGTAATTATAAGCGTGTTTCTAATGGGGTAGGAGAAAGGAGCTGGCTGAGATTGTTAGCAGATAGGCATAATAGAGGACCATGTTACATCTTGCTGTTTTATCAGTGAGAACATTGGAGCAGAGAAATGAACAAACTCTTCTGAGATCATGTAGCTAGTAAATGCTGATGCCAGATTTCATACCCACATCTAATTGACTAATCTCTTCACTTTGCATAAAGAATGATTTTTCCCCCCCTTTGGCCCTTATGGAAATAAATTTTACATGGCTTGCCTGTTTTTAAAATTTTTTAAATGGTTCTTTCAATTAAGTACTAATATAAATTACTACTAGGCTAGTGATATCTTGTCCTCAATTCATTTCTAATTGGTAAAGCTATATAGAGTGGAAATAGACTCTCATTTTTTTTCAGAGATGTTAGAATAAGAAAATCAGTATCAAAGAAAGTAGAGTGCTCTAGCACACATCATGCATAAAAGAAAATCTGATCCTTTTCAGCTTAATCCATCAGAGGATTTAAAAAAAAATTTGTAATACAACATCAAATTTATCAAAATAAAATTAATTGAATTCAGTAAGCAATTTTGAGTACCCTTATATAAGGTACAGGATATTTTGAGACATTTGAAGATGAATAGGACATGTCGTGGGGTGTGTAGTTGGCTCAGTTGGTAGAGCACATGACTCTTTTTCTTTCCCCCTTTGTTTTAATTTAAATTCAAGTTGCCAACATAGAACACCCAGTGGTCATCCATCAAGAGCCCTCCTCAGGAGCACATGACTCTTAATCTTAGGGTTGTGAGTTCAAGCCCCATGTTGGGCATGGAGCCTACTTAAAAATAACAGCAACAAGATAGAACATGTCAAGAAATCTACAGTCTAGGACAGTGGTTCTCACAGTATGTCTTGGACCTCTAGATAGCCTATAGTGGCTCTTTCAAGGGATCCTTCAAGCAAAAAAATATTTTCATCATAACATTAAGACACTATTAGCCTTATACTGCATCAATTAACATGAATGAAGGAGGCAGTGGCATCACACTAGACCAAGAGTCATCATGTCATATTCTTCAGCACCACACACACATATTTATTTTTAAATGATATTTTATTTCATTTGTATATGTTCTTAATATAAGTTATTTTGTTAAATCTCAACCCATGGGGACATCTCTGGGAAATACACATAAAGCATTTCTTTGCCTTGATTTGTAAGCTGAACTAGTTGACTTTTTTTAAAGATTTATTTATTTGAGAGAGAGAGAAAGGTGTACAGAAGCTGGGGGATGGGGGGCAGACAGAGAGGGAGAGAACCTCAGGTAGACTCCCTGCTAAGCAGGGAACCCAACACAGGGCTTAATCTCATGACCTGAGTTGAAGAGTCAGATGGTTAACCCACTGAGCCACCCAGGTGCCCCTGAACTAGTTGATTTTTTAAGGAACGCCGTTTTTAGTTCAAAAGAAAGGAAAAAGAAAAGACTAACAGAAAACCTATGGTATTTGGTAGGCATTTTCTGGAAAATAAATGAAATGAAGCTGTGACTTTAAGAGAAAAAACAAACCATCCTCACTGTTTTTGCTTCTAATGATAAAATTAGCACTTTGAACAAAATTAAAATTTTAAAACTTTGGTCAACACTGAGTTTGGCAGCACCCTGGTATTTAAAGATGCTTCTAATGAGATCAGTGGTGGTAACTAACAAATATGATTTTAAAAATACTGTAATGGGGATCCCTGGGTGGTGCAGTGGTTTGGCGCCTGCCTTTGGCCCAGGGCGCGATCCTGGAGACCCGGGATCGAATCCCACATCGGGCTCCCGGTGCATGGAGCCTGCTTCTCTCTCTGCCTGTGTCTCTGCCTCTCTCTCTCTCTCTCTCTCTCTCTCTCTGTGCGTAACTATCATAAATAAAAAAAATTTAAAAAAAAATATTTTAAAAAAATACTGTGTAATGAGTCATGTCTACATTTAGACAACCTGCATAAATCACTGGATCAGTATTCCAATCAGCAATAATCACGCCTCGGATAAACCTCATTGGCTCTGATACTGCCACTGCTCAAAGCTTGGATCAGTATTCCAAATGACCATTGCATGATGTTACAGAATCATGCATGAAGATTATTCAAAATGTAAAATTGACCAGTAGATTTTAACCATAACCAGTTACAAAATGTTTATTAGGAAGATTTTTTTAAATAGAAAGTTTAATTTTTTTTATTTTAATTTTTTTTAAAGATTTCATTTATTTATTCATGAGAGACACACAGAGACACAGAGAGAAAGAGGGAGGCAGAGATATAGGCCGAGGGAGAAGCAGGTTCCGTGCAGGGAACCTGATGTAGCACTTGATCCTTGATCCCAGCTTAACTGCTGAGCCACCCAAGTGTCCCTATTAGGAAGATTTCAAATTTCATATTGTAACAAACTTTTAAGAAAACTACCATTTCTCAAATTTTGTTGTAGTGTCCGAGAAAAAATACCCATAGTTCTGTGAAAGGCTATTAGAATACTTTTTCCCAGTATCTGTCTCTCTGATGCTAGATTCTCTTTATATACTTCATCCAAAATAACACTGACAGTGGGTTGGATCCATTTGCAGCTAGAATCCAGCTGCCTTCTGTTAAGCCAAGACATGGAAGAGATTTGCAAAAATATAAAACAATACCACTCTCCTCCTGGAATTTATTTCACTTTGGAAAGTATGGTCATGTTTTCATTAAATGTTATTTATGGTACCATATAATGGTTTCATAATTGTTTTTAAATGAATTAAGTATTCTTAAGGTTTCTCAGTTTTATATTGTAATCTAAAACTATTAATGGATATGATAATTTGGCTTTCTTACAACTTTGAAGGATGTAAAGGACTCTTGAAACCAAAAACCTTGAGAACGGCCTAATGCATGGCAAGTAGATTTGGTGCCTGCAGGTCAAATTTAGTTCAAAGTATCTTCAGAAAGAGTGCACAGATCAGGGTGCTTCTGCCTCATCTCACCCACATACCCTTATTTTCTGCTGCTTTTACATGACCTAATTTAAACACTTAGGTGTCCTGCCTGGCCTCAGGCACATTTGAGCTGCTTGCCCTGGTCTAGTGAAAAACAGAACGGTGATAATAATTCTCTGTTTGTTATTCAGAAGTGTATAAATTCTTCAGTTTTGTTAACCTGCCACAGTTTCGAGGAAAAATCGACCTGTATTTCCTTTCTACCTGCTATTTCTATTTCCGCTTTTTAAAACTAACCAATTGTGACCTATAGATTATCTGCCTCAAAAGCAGCCTGAGTTAAAGAACATTGAAAACAAGCTCATTCATCCTATGAAATTCTCAACCAGGAAAAAAAACAGCTAAAGAATTGCTGGGGCGGGAGGGGTTACAGTAGACCATTACCAAATAAGCCATAAATTAACCCTATTTCCATATTCTTTTTTTTTTTTAAGATTTTATTTGTTTATTAGAGCACAAGCAGGGGGAAGGGCAAAAGAAGAGGGAGGAGCAGGCTCCCCATTGAGCAGGGAGCTGGACGCGGGGTTCGGGTCTCAACCCCAGGACCCAAGAGATCATGACCTAAGCCAAAGACAGATGCTTAACTGACTGAACCACCCAGGTTCATATTCTGAAGCAGATGTTCACACTTATATTAGTAGTATCAAGATAGGCATTTATCTTACTGTCTCACAAACTTTGGTCAGGCCTCACATCATTTTAAGATAAAACACGTCTTTTTAAACTGTCAACAAGTGCAAAAGGCTAAAACAATAAGGTTCCAAATGACTCTATTTCCACTATGACATTCAGTATCAGCAGACTTTTAATTTAGTGTCTCATGTACAAGGGCATGAATATTTATAAAAGAATTATCCTTCAGGTAGGGCCTTGACGTTGTTTGTTTTGTAGCAGGGTGTCCTGCTCCTGCTTTTTTGGGGAAGAGAGAGGTAGTCTTTGAGAAAGGAACTTGTACGATACAGCTTTATCTTAGATTAAAAAAAAGTATGTTGTGTATCTGCTCTCTAGTGTTATAGACATTTCAAGGATGTTTGGTCTTTTGCTTTCTTCCTTTTAAAACTAGTCTTATAAATTACCTTTATTTTTGATTTATAGATTATTTGCTTTTATGGTCATTGGCAAGTTTCTGTGAAAATCTGTATTCCCTTTAATGGGTCTTTGTAAACATTTATATAGATACCAGTGGAATGGAAGAACAGGAAAAGGAAAAGAGGCGTCTTGTGATAGAGAAATTCCAGAAAGCACCTTTTGAAGAAATAGCAGCACAATGTGAATCCAAAGTGAGTAAGCCACATGGTAAAGGGGATGGGGGAGGAGTTTTATTTTGTGAACATTTTCTTAGTCATTAGGTGGTAGGTTCCATACTTTATGCAGATCCACAGAACACAAGGTAATGAATGTATCAGGTAGGGACTGAAAACCCTGACAGCCTGGCTAGGAGGCCTCAGTGATATCTGTGTGTAGTACAAGCTGATGGAATGCCAGATCCCGAACTGAATGGTGAAGATTATTGTTGCCCTGATACTTTCTGGGCAGTAGTTTTCAGGGACTTAACTATGAGTATTTTGTTTTATGTGTCTCTTGGTTTGTTTCTACCAGTGAGACTAGGAAATGGATGAAAGAGGAACTTTACATTAAATTCCAGTATATGGGACAGAAGAAACCAAAACATGAAAGCACTTTGTACCATCAGCTTCATGGTTTCACTTATGGCTTTGCTCTGTAAACTGTGTTTGTATTAGCACAGATGGGTATTAGGGAAATAAATCCATTCTTAATTTTTTTTTCTCCATTGTAGGCAAATTTGCTTCATGATAGACTTGCTCAAATATTGGAACTCACCATACGGTAAGGATTTTATTACTACAAAAGCAATAAAATAACAAAATAGAAATTATTAAACCCCTATATAGATTTGTGGCTGATTATATTTTTAGGTAATAGTGCTTTTCAGTAAGGGCAAACACAAGATCACAGAGTTGCTTCTGTCTTGGTGTCATTCTGTTCCCTGGACAGACCTTGATAGGATTGCTTCTAGTGTCTTCTAGCTGTCCTAGCTTTCCTTTTTAGATCATTCCTTCCTTTAGCCTGCTGCCATAAGGAAATCTGGGTAACTTGGAAGTCTCACATTCTAATGATATGTTTAACCAGGTAATTTGTCATATTTAACCATTTTGACCTACAAAAAACTGCAGTTTTATATGGTTCAACCTCACCATTGTCTCCAGGGCAGGACTGATTTTCCCTATGCATACGGCTCGCTTGAATCATTAAATTTTCCTCAGTCATACCTATTTCAGTCCTATTGTAACTTTATGTCCCAAACATAAGGTATCTGACATACTTGGTCATGGCATTACCTGCTTGTATCTGGTGGTTCTTAAGTAGAGAAGCACGGGAGAGAGACAATGGCAGGTTCCCTATAGGGAAAACGCTTACACAGGTCCCTCTGCCGACCTCCGTGTGGACGCTGGCCTGTCTGAGGGAGCACAGTGGATGAGCTGTAGTTCAAAGCTATGCTTTTGGAGGTTTTTTAATACATCAGCTGTGTCTTTTATATCTTTAACTTGATTAGCTAAGTCTGTGTTGCTTCAGTCCCAGTATTCTGTAAATAGGAAAGACAGGTACATGCTATAGTCCACTTGCTTTTTTAGTTCAGCCTTTTTTCTGCTGTCCTGTACAAGGCATGTTTTCATCAGTATCACCTCTTATTCTAGGCGTTTCCCCCTCTGTTCCTGCCACCCCCACTAAACTAACAATTATTCATTTAAAAATTTTCGGAACAGAAAATCAGACTATAGTATGCAATATGTGATATACCTTAGAATCAGATAAAATTGATGGCTGTGAGCATTTAGTTATTTGATGCCTGTTAATTATAATAGTAATGGTCTATTTTGTAATTGATCTTATGCAACATGTTTTATATGTTATTTTTGCTAATTCTCACCACAGCCTTGAAAAGATAAGTAGATGCTTCTCTAGCCCCCTCACCCCCTGCTTCCAGGTAAAAACACTGAGGCTTTATTTAGAGAAATAACTGGCTGGAGGTCACCTGGCTACTGAGTGGAAAAATCAAAATTCAAATCCATAACTGTTCTTAAAAGGAATATTGCTAGAACCCCACCATATTACATTTAATCACATCTCATAGCTCTGTGGATTTAGTATTTTAGGATAAAAATTATGGCTAATCCTCTTTTATTGATATTGCAAATACTAATAGCATTTATTGAGCACTTACTACTAATTGTTAGTATTTATTGAACACTTACATTGCTCTAGGCTTTATATTAAGTGCATTATTTCATTTAATATTTATAACAAAACTTAAAAAAGGGTAGTGATTAATTTTACTTGACGAATGTAGAAAGTAAGGAACACAGAAGTCAGGTGACTTATCCAAGGTCACCTAGTTGGAAGGAGTAGTTCTGGATCACTTACATCATATGAAGAAGTCTTTTGTTCTTGTTGGATGGATTTCTTCTTGTCTATTTCCCTGCTCTCCCTAACAGACAGAGGGCAGGGTTTGTGCCCTTGAGAAACAGAAGAGTCTTATACTTCAGTCTCCATTGTTCTTTCATTCCCTTGGACCTGCAATAAAGAAAGTAATAAGAAATGCAGAGAAGCAGGAAAATATAGTAAGAATAGGCAGCCCCACAGATGATCCAGTTACTGGAATTAGTAGACAAGGACAGAAAAATACATACACACACATACATTAAAGAACTTCAAGGAAGATAGTCACATGTTTTAGGAGAGAAGAGGAAACTAAAAAAGAAAAAGGTCATAATGCAAGAACAGAGTGACACAGTGTGTGAAGGAAAGAATTTCAGAGGATAAGCCTAATGGTATATTGGAACGCTACAGAAGAACACTCTACATTTCTCGTGGGAATGTAAAATGTGTACTTTGTGAAACTTTAGCAATTTCTTACAAAGTTAAACACATACATGCTCTTGATCCTATAATCCCATTTCTCAGTATTTACCCAGAGAAATAAAAACTTATGTTCACAGAAAGATACAGACGTGAATGTTGTAGCAGCTTTTTTTATAATTTCCAAATGTCCATTAACAGGAGAGTAGATAGACAATAGACAAATAATGATATTCTTAATATAGTGAAATAATATTCAATAAACAGGAACACTTTTTAATGCTAAAAAAATAAACACATTGAACAAAAGACATAAAAGAGTATAGCTTGTATGGACAGTTCTTTACAGGCTGTATGTATAACTATGAAATTCAGGGATAAGCAACTCTAATCGTCAGCAGGAGAGATCAGAACACAGTTGGATGTGGGGATGTGAGAGTAGTGAGAAATTAACTAGGGACACAAAGGAACTTTTTGAATAGCGAACATGTTTATGATCTTTATTGGGATGTGATTATGCAAGTGTATATACATTTGTCGATTCTTGTTGAACAGTATACTTAAAATTTAACTCTGAAAATTATCCCTCAGTAAAAAAAAAGAGGGGTATTACAAATACTGAAATGGGGATTGCAAAATAATTATTAGTTACAGAAATAAAATAATATGTCAGGAAAGTAGAAACAACTAAATAGCTTAAGAACAGTTTACAGTTAGATAATTATATGAAATTAATATTTGTGCATACATTATTTAAATTCATTACTATACAAATGGTAATGAAAATGTATTCCCATATATTCATAACTATAAAACAGTAACTCAAAGAACTATTTATGACTTACATGAAATAATCCTGTCTCTGAAATATGCATAAGAATACTTCATAAATGAAAACTCATACCTTTGAATAGAAAGTATTTTAAAGGCACCAGTTCTCTGCAGATGAATCTTTAGTTTTAGTCAAAATCTTCACAGTTTGTTTTTTTTTTAGACTTGAACAAATGATGCTAAAGACAGTGTGTAGAAAATCCAATAGAAAACAGTCAAGAAAGTGTCATGGAAAGAAAAACAGGGAGCCTTGTTGGGTAGGAAAGCATGATAGATCTTTGGTATCTACAGTAGGATGGACTTGTGTATAGTTAGGTAGACTAAAGGAGAATTTGAAATATAAATGTCCATGGTTTTCAGGGAAAAGAGCAGGTATTATGTTCAGTAAATCTTGTTTGGACAACTACTAAAGACTGTTGACAAAGGAGGGAGGGTGGAGGATTCTTCACTATTTTTACCAAAATAGAAAATTTTAACTCTGTTTAGGAAACCGTGGAAATACTAGAATTTATATAGGAATATTTTTTGTGATTTTAGTCTAAGGAAAGTTTTCCTTAGCATATTACAAAGCTGAAAGTCATAAGAAAATGGTATGGATTTTTTGGTACAGTTTTTTTCGGCAAGACAAAACTCAAAATACAAGGTTCAGATTCAAATAGTACAGTTGTGGAAAAGCATTTGTATCATACAAAAAAAAATTAGTTTCCCATACTGATAAGATAAAAACATCGGAGTACAAATATAGGAAGTGGACTCAAATAGACAATTTGCTTTAAAAGAAACAGAGTGGATACTAAATCTTTTGTAGATATCTTAGTGATATATACTACTAGTGGTAACCCCAAAATTAAAAATGAGTGGTTCCCCTTTTGCCTGCCAGATTGGCAAAGATTAAAGAAAAAAAGAGAACAAGTGCACTCCGGTGTTGAAAGTATAAATTGCTAGTAATCTGGCAATATGTATCAAAGTCAAAATTGTGAGTATACTTCAAGAAATTCTGTTTGTAAGACTATAAACCTAGAGACAATAAGGATAAAAATGATGTGTGCATATATCCAGTGGACTAGATCAATGAACAGTATGAAATACTATGCTACTATGCTGTCAGCAAAAGGGATAATATATGTACACATGAAAGATATCTCTGCTAATGAAACAGAGCAAGCTTACCTGAATGGATGTAGTGTAATCCTACTATAAGAAATTGTACACACACATATTCAAAAGAAAATGTCTGGTTTAGACTTATGAACAGCTTGAGTACTACAGTCCTTTCCTCCATAGCCTTGTAGCTAACCAGCAACGATAACGATGCAAGGTGTGTCTCACTCTGCTGTGTGCAGGTAGGTAAGAGAATTCTCTGTGAAATGAACGACTCCCAGTGTACCTGTTGACAGTGACTTGTTCTCTTACAGCCCTCCTCCCAGTCCATCAGGAACGCTGACCATTACTTCTGGGCATGCCCAGTACCAGTCTGTCCCAGTCTATGAGATGAAGTTTCCAGATCTGTGTGTGTACTGAGTGGCTGGCTCATGAAGACCTCAGCATAGGAGCCTAAAAATTAAGGCCACACCGAGTTTTCAGGGTTTACTTAATGCGTGTTAACATACTTCTGGAGAATAATGGTGAGACTTCTCTTTAACCACATGCTTGGCGCATACCACATTAGAAATGGTGGAACCGAATGTGATGTGGAGTGCTTTTGAAGATGGATTTCTGCCCTGATAATTTCTGTTGCAGTTCCTGTTGGCTTTTGAAGTTCGACATGTATTGATCTCCCATTATTCCATAGTTAAACAGTGTATTTTAAACTTTTCACAAACATGTAATTTTTAAAAATTTGCCTTCAGAGGGTTGAAGATGTATGAAGTGTCTACTGTATTTCTTCAACATCTACACAACTGCTTAGAAATAGAAGTGCTTTTGTGTTCAGTTATCTGCAAAAGCAAATACATACAAATATATTGCTAATCTTGGGGCTGCAAAAGTGTTCTGTGGCTTGTTGTCCCCATGTTTTAGATGTTGTAAATATATAACAACATGTGATAGGCATTCCTCAACTTGTTTATGGTAATACTCCTAGAATATGACCAACCCTACAATCGCCATACTTAAAAGTGTCTAGTTCTTGTAATACTGTGTTTTCTGCCAAGGGTTTAAGCATTCTACTTGAGAGAAGCTTAGAGCTTACTCTTGGCATACCAAACTGTGCAATATTTTTTTACATCATGAGATGTATTAGTTTACAAACTATACTTTGAAATTATAGTAGTATTTTGCTGTGGCTCCATTAATTAAATGAGATCTATATTTAGTGTAGGGAAAAAAAAGACATTTAAAACAGCTACTAGTTCACCTGTGAAGAGTGTGTATGTTTTGATTTCTATCAGAAGCACATTATTTACATTTTTATATTGTGCATTGTTTAAAATCATAGTCAAAAAATTCTCCAAATGGACTTTTTAATTTGTAAATTTCAACTGTTAACCCATATGCATCTGTTTAGGATTTGTTCTATTACATTTGAAAAGAGTGCCTATGGCTTTAGCAGGCAAGCTAAGGATCCTCAGTGTAAGCTTCTGTTGATTTAAGCTATCAAGGTTACATGTGTTCTCTACACGTGTGCTCACAGGCCCTTAGTGTTTTCTTAAAATTATGTGCATTTTAGTGAATTCCATCACACAGCAAAAATGAACAACTTTCTTTGCAACTCTTAGAAAATTCTCGTAGGACATTTTTATAGAATAACCTGTTTATAATTATATTGCCTTTTCAGATTCAATTTCTTTTTACAAAGAACAAATATACATATCAAAATTTGTAGTTCAAAAACTTTTGTTTTTGTTTGAAAAATTACAGTGAGAATGGCAGGTTATAAGTGTGTTTATGATTATTGGGTACCTTTACAACAGAAAAAAGTCAGGAAGTGAGAAAAGAAAGAACAAGCGTACCCCGTATGTTTTGAATAAACAAGTACAGTATCTTGAAAAATCTTGCAGAAGATCCTGGTCATTTAAATCCATAAAATGGTACTCAGCCCTCCTTGGCAGTGTTAAATGTAGGTAAGCAAGAATAATAGTGGAGATGTTGAATGGCCTTCTTGCAGCTGTCAGTATAACTTTGCCTCTTGATCAGGTAAAAAGTTTCATCATATGATCGGCCAAGTTTTAATTTTTATTTCCCTTTTTTTCTTCTGTATTTTTAAAGAAATCTGTTATTTTTTTGTGCATTAAAAAAAGAAATCTAAGCAGGGGGACATGCAAAAACAATCATCATCCACTTGGATGTCATTTTATAGATTAACACTGTGTGCTTTTGTATGGAAAATATATATATATAATTTAATAGTATAAGTAAAGGAGATCTATATTCATTTGCACTCATGTAAAACAAACTTTGCTCTACAAAATGTAGAACTTTGTAGAGCAAATGTAGAACTTTTGTAGAGCAAAACAAACTTTGCTCTACAAATTTCTGTGCTTTAAAAAAATGCATGTATTGCATGTAAAGGAAAACCATTTGAATTAATGTTTATCACACCTTTCAGTCTGTTTGTAAACTGTTGTGGGGGTTTTTTCTTGTTGTTTTTAAATCACAGTAGATGTCTGTATATCCTAGATTACTGAGCCGGTCTTGTTAATGATTCCCCAGAAGTGGAGCTTTTCTTTGGTTTGTTCTTTCCAGGAGATCGCAGGAAATCCTGCCAGGTAATGGGTGTACTATATTAGAGCCAATTTGGAGACTGAAAGTTTAGGGTTTGTTGAAGTTCATCGTATGGCTATATTTTTGTAGATATTTAAAACTTAATAATAAAACTGTTATCATTCTCTTTTTGCGTATACACTTGCTTCATTTTTTCCCTTGACATTATTAGCTAACATAAACATTCCTTATATTTGTGTTGCCTTTGACTGCTTATGTAGAGTTTATCATTGGAGTTCGTCTGAATACACACATGCACACATGTGCACACATACACCGTTCATGCTCCTGAACTCATTATCTTTTAGAATAATACCACACTTTACCAGCACTTAACATCTCTCTTCATCCTATCTGAAAATGGAACTCATTTGTCTTACTTATGCCAATATATGTAATGTATCGAAGTGAGGTTTTTTTTTTGAAATGTAAAAATTCACTTTGCAATTCATGTGTAAGCAAGAAAACAAAATCAGATCACTTCTGTAGAAGTAGATATTTATAAGAACTATTACACTTACTAAATTAAGTTTAATATTTTGCTTTAGTTAAAAATGAAGAGCTTTTATAAAAAACCAAGCTGCCATGTGGATGCGTCTTCACATAGTGGAAGAATCAGAACGGTAACTGCCATCATGACGAGATGCAGTGAAGGTGGAGCTCATAGTTTGAGCAGGGAAAGCACAGGTGCCACCTCTGCATCCATCTCAACCACCCCCTATTGAATACATCATACAGAGCCTCTCTCAAAAACCAAAACAACGGCTCTAGTTCCCTCTGCCACCCTGGTTTGCTTATTCTACTTCCAGGAAGCTGTGGTATAGACGGAGCAGTCTGTATTATGTGCTTTGTCACATGCTTTCTTTCCAGCCTTAACTGGTCAGATCCTGTCAGCTGTTCTGATAAATACAGATTTCAGGCACCAAGTTCATATGAATGAAAAGGTAGAGCCAAAGTAGAGCATCACGTGCTGCCTCCTACTTCTATAAAATTTGACTTTCACTTGTGCTTTGGGTCACAGGCTCTGCCTTTGGAGAACTTGGGCTAGGACAAAGGCTTACATTCGAGGATTATTCTGGGCTGCGATCCCAGAAAATCCAGCCAGGGCCTGGAACTGTGAAATGCAAGGAGAAAAGGCTCATTAAGACGATTCGTGTATGAATTGTCCATCGCTGTAGGTGACTGGACGATCTCATAAGGAGGTTCGTGAACTCAGAACTGGCCACCCAGGCGATGAAAGCTTGGGGAAGTGTGTATCCTTTCATCCTCAAGGGGAGCCTGTGGGCAGCAACATTTCTGGGTTGAGTGTTTGTGTGTGCTTGAGCCTTGAGTGGTTTCCCAGGGTGCCCCATGCCTCCTTCCCAGAGAAGTCCTGTGTCAGAACACAAGAGGAACAGAAGTTCGGAAGGCAGACCTGTCTGATCCACCTCTATAAACGAGGCAGGGCAAGGCCCGTGTGGAACTGGTTATCACAGCAGTGTGTGGAGTAAAGTCCGATGATGTAGAGTCAGGTAAACAATGCCCAGCAGAGCACCATCTAGTTGGGCAATTAAGGACAAGACTAAAGGTAGGAGCATCAGATTTACAATTTCACACTACAGTCATCTTGCTTAATGAGTCGAGGGATTTTTAAAGATGGGAGATTTTAGGGCATGTTTGCATGCTCATTAGAGTGATACAGTAGAAGAGGATAAATTGGTTTAAGAAGGAAATACTGGGGTGCCTGGGTGGTTCAGTCAGTTACGCATCCAGCTCTTGATTTTGGCTCAGGTCATAAATGAGGGTCATGAAATCAAGCCCACATCAGGCTCTGCACCAAGTGCAGAACTTGCTTAAGATTCTGCAGCACCCCCTACCCCCATGCATGAGTGCTCTCTAAAAAAAAAAAAAAAAAAAAAGGAAATATATACAGGAGTCAAACCCTAGAGAATACAGTAGAGCATTATACACAGAGCCTAGTTGGAGGGATTGACCTTTGATCCGAATAAGGAACACTTCCTTGTAACAAGAGGGAAGAGAGAGACGGTAATTTTGTAGCTTTGGCAGCAGGAAGACGAAGGCATTGCCCCTGGAAACCTTCAATTTTCTCAGTTGGAATATTAGCTGAGACCACTGTTGCTAGACAATTCTCCGTGTGTCTGTGCATGTGGTGTGAGCATGCAGACACTAACAGCCTTTATTCTGGACTGTGTTCTCAAGAATGTTCTAGCAAACGGATTCTACTCTAGGAAGGTAGGAATGGTGTCGCCCCTTGGATCCAAGGGCGGACCTGCTTACTGTCCCATATAATGTGTTTGGGGCACCTGGGTGGCTGAGTCGGTTAAGCATCTGACTCTTGGTCAGCTTGGGTCTTCATCTCAGGGTCGTGAGTTCCTAGGATCCCAGCATGGAGCTTGTTTTTTCTTTTTTTTTTAAAAAAAAGTTAAAAAAATTAAAAGTGTTAAAAAATTTAAAAATTTTTTTAAAAAGTGTTCTGGGATCAAGCAGGCTAACAGCCAGTGTGCAGTTTCGGGTTCCTGAACTAACTCCCTGGCTTGCCTCAGGGCTGGAGGGACCCACGTAAATGCTGACACTCTGCCTACTGCCATTACTAGACAATAAAGTCCTTAGTCTCTGACCCTGGGGTGGGGGTGGGGGGTCTCCTGTGCTCTGGCGGCTTCCATGAAATGCTGACGATCTTAGAAGTCCTGCAGAATCGTGAGCTGAGTGCAAGTGGGAGGCGCGGGAGGTCTGCCGAGAGGAGGTAGAGCGCGGAACAGTTGGAGAGCAGAAAAATCAACTTTTTAAGAAGAGGGTGGGCATCCGCAGGACGTTCTGTGGTTGGGAACCTGAGTGAAGCAGGTCGGCTCGGCTGCTGTCTTGCTCGAGCACCACCTGGCCGCACGGCAAGGCGTGGAGAAGGCACGGTCACCGCACCCGTGGCCGGCCTGGCCCTGGGACTGCCAGTGGGGCAGGCAGCTGGGCCCCAGCTCCGGGCTGCGGGAAGCGGGAGCCGGCCGTCGCCCTCTGCTGCTGGCCGCACGCGGGCTGGCCGCCGGCTGCTACTCCTGAGGGTCTGCCCACGGCTTCCCCTGGGCTTGGAGCCTGCTTTGCGCCCGCCCGTGTGCAGGCCCAGAGGGAGGACATCAGGGTGGGGGGGCGGGGCGGAGGCTGATCTGATAGAGTCCCAGGCTCTCTCCCTTCCAGTTGTAACCCTTCGCTGACTGCGTCTCCTGTCCTCTGTCTCCCGTCTCCGCGCAGGGTTTCCCTCACTTGCCAACTAAACTTGCTCTCAAGAAAAAAATAAAATAAAAAAATAAAAAAAATAAACTTGCTCTCAAGTTCTTGGCGGGGGGCTCGCTTCTGGGAAAGCCCCAACTTAGGCTGTTATGGTACCTGGTGAAAAAGGTACCGATGTGCTGGATTCCATCAAAAAGGGCTCATCACACGAATCCCCTGGAAGGCAGGAAAGGAAGGATGGCAGCTAGTGGCTTGGCATCCCCACCTTTTAGTTTTTGTTTTTGTTTTTTTAAAGATTTTATTTATTCATGAGAGAGAGAGAGAGAGAGAGAAGCAGAGACACAGGCAGAGGGAGAAGCAGGCTCCATGCCAGGAGCCCGACGTGGGACTCGATCGCGTGTCTCCAGGATCACACCCTGGGCCAAAGGCAGGCGCCAAACCGCTGAGCCACCCAGGGTTCCCTCCCCCCGCCCCCGACCTTTTAGTTTCTTAACCTTGTTGCCAACTTGAGAATATTTCCTGCCATGAGGAGGTCAACGACACCAACCTCCAGCAGTTCCGCTCTCCCATCTGGCTGAAGAGCCAGCAGGGACTCTCACCATCTCACTCCCAGACACGCGGTTTATGGGGCTCAAGAACCAAGGATGTGATGCGAACCAAGGAGTTTGTGTTCCTCCCGGATATCGAGGGAGATACTGGTAACAGGCGGCCTTCCACCTGCTAACACCGGAGCATCTCTAACAGTAGGTGCGTGGGTGGATGGAGGGATGGATACCATTTGTTTATTACAATTACCCTGATCTTAATCTGCCTCTGTCAGCAAGGACATTTAAACCCCCAGAACTTCCAGCCACTGGAATAAACCTTATTAAAAAAAAAAAAAAAAAAAACTAGGGACGCCTCGGTGGCTCAGCATTTGAGCGCCTGCCTTCCATCCAGGGCATGATCCTGGAGTCCCGGGATCAAGTCCTGCATCGGGCTCCCCGCCGGGAGCCTGCTTCTCCCTCTGCCTGTGTCTCTGCCTCTCTCTCTCTCTCTGTGTGTGTCTCTCGTGAATAAATAAAATCTTAAATAATAAAAAGTCCAGGATCCAAGACAAGGGTGAGCAGTAATTCTCCGTGGGGTGGTGGCTATGGCACATGGCCACTTGTAATAACTAGAATGGCAAGTGTGTTTTTAGGGGCACGGACCAAAAAGAGCTGTCATTTCACCTCTTGGCATAAGTCCTCGGGTTGTTGGTGACTCGTAGGTGATCTCCTATGTTTGATTAAAATACTCCTTTTTTTTTTTTGTCCTAATAGAAGAAAAAGTAGCTTTCAGTGATTATGGAGTGGAGATCATTAACTTTGCTCCGTGGCGCTGTCATCTTACATTTGACATCTACTCACGCTCCCGTATCTACAGCATTTCTTCCAAACAAAACCAAAACCAACACTGATTGGAGGATTTATTGAGCTCCCGGGACACGCTGGAGGAGGCCTAGAGCCTCCCCTGGTCTGCCCTCTCCTAGTGCACGTGTGAGTTGACACACGTCGCGGTGCAGGGGCTGGCCGGCTCTTTGCCCTCTGAGCCTTTGCTGAGGACGGGAGGACGGAGGACGGGGATGGAGGATGGGGATGGAGGATGGGAAGATGGAGATGGAGGACAGGAGGATGGGAGGACGGAGGACAGGCACAGGGACGGAGGCCCAAGGAGCTTACAGGAACCAGAGGAACCTACTGCGGGTGTGCGGGCCATTCTCCGCAGGGGTCTATCTGGGGCCGTGCGGTCGCCTGGTCCCCACAGCACCAAGCGACTTGCCCAGGAATCTCCTGGTCCTCCTCCGGCCCTCTGGGTCGGGCACGGCCTCCTCGCTGTTCTCCTCGGAGCTGGAGCCGGGGGAGGCGGCGGTGGGCGCTCCGTGCAGGTGCTCCCTGCACGACGGCCGGTGGCCCTGGCATGCTCGTTTGCCCGCTGACCCGAGGCTCTGGTTAAAGGTGGCAGAGGCCATGCACTCGGCCGCCGTCTGGTCACAGGCACACAGCAGCTTCGCACACAGGCTCCGCCCCACACCTGGGAGGCAAGAGCAGAGAAGCAGCGGTGACGGGGGCACGCGGCCAGCCTGACTGTCCTGTCCCCTCCCTGCAGCATGGGGCCTCGTGACGTCCAGCAGCCGTGATCTCCCCCTAGGAACTGTCCCACGTTCTCCGCCTGGGGAACTCGTACCTGTGTGTCAGGACTCCCCCTGGCTTCCCAGCTCCCCCCAAAAGCCCCCGGAGCCCCCGGGTAAGGGGAGCATCTTCCCGCAGGCTCCCACCGAATCCCACCTATGGCCTTTCTGTCCCAGCAGGTTGAATGGTCTGCGTCGACCTCCCCCTCCGGCTGGCCAGAGAACCCTGGCGGCACAGCCCGTGTGTTCCGAGCGCCCACGTCCATCCCTGACCCCCATTTCCGGAGTTGGCACCCGGAGCATATTTGCTGCACGGAACCGCTACACCTCCCTTCTCCCCCTCTGTCAGAGGGAACTGGCTCCTGCCCCATCTACAGAACTTTGCCGGATGAGATGTGGGATGCCCAGTGCGACGGGAGTTTCCGATAAATATGTTCAAGTGAGTATGTCCCTTTGGGGTATACTTATACCACGCAATTATTTGTTGTCCGTCCGGCATTCAAGTTAGTGTATTTTTATTTGCGAGACCTGGCAACCCTCCCGACTTCTCGGATGTCTCAGTTGCATGCAGAGGGGGTGGGATGGATACCATCCGTGTGGCTCAGATGAAGTGATGTGTTTCCAGGTTCTTGGACACAGATCCGCCTTCTGCAAATATCATTCTTACCTACAGTTTTCAATGAATCTAAGGATGGTATTTGTTCTGACTTTTCCCCCCTCGTCTGGTCCTACCACGAAATGTTCATCGACCAGATTTTTTTCTTTTCTCAGCACGCAGACCCTCTCAACTTCCTCCACTGGCCTGCACACCAGCCCCAGACACACGTGTTGTGTTCCAACATGAGGAAGCAGAAGGAGGAGGAGGAGGAGGAGGGGACAAAGGCAGGACCCAGAGCACAGTGGACACACACACACACACACACACACACACACGAGCCCACTCCCCCCTGGGAGATTCTGGGCCTAGTGTCAGGACAGCACAGAGCACGCTCTGCCCTCCTTTCTCATTCGCCACATCTGGGATGGGACACTGCTCAGAGCTCATGGGGGCGGCGGGCTCCACTGGGTCGCGGGAGCCCCACAGGAGTTCAGACTCCCAGGGCAGTGCTCCTGCACTCGGCAAGGCTGCAGCGTGGGCGAAGGAGCCTTCCTCAGCTGAGCAAGTGATACCTTGAGGCACCATGACATCCGACGCTGACAAGAATCTGATCCTGGCACCCAGGCTCTAAGCTCCCACCCATCTCCTCGTGTTCCTGGTGGACGAACCTCAGGTGACCCTCTGGTGCCTGTCTAGCTCCCACCTCACCTGGCACCACAGCTGTCCCCACCCCCACGTTCTGTTCCCAGCCGGCCGGGAGCTCCCCCAACTGCCTTGATTTTCCTCTTTTCCCTTCTCTTGGACCGTCCACACCCAGCGCGGCCATCTGGGAGCCCGACAGCCTCTTGTAAGACCCCTCCTCGCCGCCTCTCCTGACTCTGCTCAGCTCCCCACCCCGGCACCCTGCTCTGCAAGCTCAGACACCCTCGGCGGCCCCCAGGGCACCCCCACCTGCAGGGCGCACCTGCCAGCCGGGGATGAGCAGTCACCTGCTGTCTGTGTCTGTGTCTGTTTCTGCACCACACACCCGCGGGGCTGTGAGGGGCTGTGTCTGCTCTTTGCCTGCCCAGCCCCTGGGAAAGCTGTGTGGGATAGATGGGGGAGTGCGCGCCACGTGGCCACGGGGTCCCGGGACGCGGCAGGTGCACGTAGTCCCACCCGCAAGGAGGCAGGGAGGCCCACGCCACTGCTGAGGGAGGGCGGGGGAAGGATGGGGGCCTCCCTGGAGGCAAAACGAGGTAGGGAACGAGGCCTCACACGGCTCTGTGACACACTCCAGGGAGCACGGCCTTGAACCCGCAAAGCCCAGAGCATATAGACTCGGAAAGCAGGCCCTGGGGTGTGTGAGAGCGAGGCTGGCTCATGGGGGGCCAGGGCTCAGACGCCTGCTGAGGCTCCCAGGACAGGGAGGAGCGGGGCTCCGCAGGGGGCTCCCTTGGGAGAAGGCTTCTGCTTCTTCGGAAGAGAACCACATGCCCTGAGCCCCCGGCCCGAGGCCTCGGTGCTGGTGGGAGGTCACGCAGAGTTCCCGGCCTCTGCTGAGCCTGGCCCCTGCCGCCTGCCTTGTGAAGGGAGGACTCGGGGCCTCCTCCCAGGTCCGGGGGAGGATGAACTCTGATCACACACCTTGAGTGCTCAGGCCGGCCCGAGGCGGGCACCCCATCAGCTCAGGCCCTTTCCGTTGTCTGTTCCTACCCAGCCCTGACTTTCAGAGGCTGACGGAGCCTCTCGAACTTGCGTGTCCTCAGCGGGCCTCACAGTTAGGGAGGGTGTTAAATCCCGTTACAGACGGGCAAGCATCGGGAGGCATGAGGCCTCCGTGAGGCGGCCTGGGCGAGGGGGAGCGCGCCGTGCACGGGCCCTCGGCACTTACACTTGGCTGTACCGTCCACGCACTCCACCGGTGACCCAGGAAGCCTCTCGGACAGGCAGCCTAGCCTTGTCACCTGCTCCACGCAGCAGTGGTGGGAGAAACAGCACCTGAGACCAAGGAAAAACCCAGCTGCCCCAGGACTTCCTTCAAGGGCTGCTTCTGCCACAATCCCTCCAACAGTGAGCTTGCACGGTGGGGCCGGATGGCCGTGAGTGGTGAAGGGAGAAAGGCCTAGGGAGGCAGGTGGCTGGGGGAGGGACACAGTCGGCCAGACCCCATCTGACCTGCAGGTGACATGCCCGTGTGCCTGCCATCACCTAGCCCGTGTATTAACTATAGTGAGCCTGTCTTTTCCTTGTTTCCAGCATCCGCTCTAGCGGCTGATTGTCCTTCAGCAACCCCACCATCCCAAGGGCCCTACGCCTTTTGAGTGCAGAGCCCACCGGCCAGGGGCCAGGACAGTCCCCACATGCGGTCAGGCTTTACGCCTTATTAACTCCACCCTCGGAATAGTCCTGCAGTTCCCGTCTAGGTTGGCTCCCCCCCTGCTCCCTCTGTTTTGACTGCTGCATTTATAGCGTTGGTGGTCTTTTTGTGGAACAGCCCATCTTGGGCACCGTGCAGCTCCTCTTGGGCACTGGCAGTTTGTTTCGATCTGCTTTGTTCAGGTCTAACCATTTGTGCGTCTCCACCACTGAGCATAGTGCCTGGCACAGAGCAAAAGCTCATGAAACATGGGCTGAATGGATACATGAATGAATGAATGAATGAGTGAATTCATCAATGCATAGGGTCACTGAAAATTCTTCCAAGAGTGGCAGATATAAAACTTAGCAGTTATACTTAAAAGCTATTGAGAAGCTGGGGGACCTGGGTGGCTCAGTCGGTTAAGGATCTGACTCTTGGTTTCAGCTCTGGTCCTGATCTCCGGCTCGTGGAATTGAGCCCCATGTCCGGCTCTGCGCTCAACACCGAGTCTGCTTCAGACTCTTTCTCCCTCTCTCTTTAACTCTTTAAATAGTTAAATAAATCTTTTTTAAAAAAAGTTATCAGGAGGCTAAGTTCCACGTGGCCACCTGCAGGGCAAACTGAGTGGGAGTGCGAATTTGCCATGTTGGTTGTTGCAAAACAGGCAGATTTGGGGTCTTCTGAAGGGCTTCGTGGGTGGACTCTCTGGGGCAGCTGGGTGGTACTTGTGGTAGAGCTAAAGGAGCTCTAGACCCCATATTGATGGGTCAGGGTCGCTCTGGCTCTGCCCCTTCATAGTCCAATGCCCGCAGACGAGTCCAGGCCTCTGCTGCCTGTGACAGTGCCAGCCGCCCGGAGTGAGCCACTGCTTTCAGCGAAGCCCCAGGCCGTGGCCCGCAGAGAGGAGGGCTATCACCCCTTCCTGAGGCAGCATGAGCACCTGCCACCCTCGCCTGTACCTACCTGTCCAGGGCATCCCTCGGCTCGCCTTGTCCTTCTTGCCCACAGTAACAGCCATAAGATTCAAATTCTTCTGGGCATCGGGATGTCAGACAAAAGAGCATCTCTGCAAACTGAGGCATCACCCGTGTGTCATCCCCACCTCCTGGGTGCAGGAAGGTGAACCTGTCACAGGCTGATGAGAAACAGGGCTGTCAGGAGAGTGGCGTACAGGGGGATAGTGCTCACACAAGCGGGCAGTGATCTGGATGGTTACTGGTCATCCGAGGAACACTGTGTCCTTGTTTCCCATTGTCATTCTTCTGGGAAGATGGCTACAGGCTGGTCCCCCCACCACACCTCCCCGTCTGGCATGATTTGTCTTTCAGAGGGAAGTCTTCCTCGCCAGGCTTCTACGGCTCCGCCCAGACTCTTGGTTAAACCCCCCTGAGGGGTGTGGGGCTAGTCAGGACTGAAGGGGCTCTTAAGCGACGTGTGATTCCTGAATGGAGTGATTGTGACCCACTGAGGTGCCAGCAGCGCCCAGCGTCCTGGGAGGCATCCCGGCTGTCCTCTCTGGCATCCTGGCTCCATCAGGTTAGCACACTCTGCTGTCAGAGCTCTGATTTTCTTTCTTTGCCTCTCCCCTTTCCTCCTGCACCCTCCTCCCCACCCGATTCCCCTCCTCCTCTGCCTGCACCTTTGGCAAAGTCCTTCTTGCAGGTGTGAGGCCTCTGGTGGGTTCTCTGGGGAGGACGAGAGAGAAGAGGGAGGGAGGGAAAGCCTGGAGGTTTCCTTCTTTCCAAAAACTTAGTGTGGACGGTGCCAAGCTGTCACCCTGGGGGCCAGTTCGAGGGGTGGGAGCACTAGGCACGCAGGCCCCTGTGCCCGACTTGGCAGTTGGGTGGCCACAGGCACGTCAGGTGCCTTCTATGTCTCACGAGCCACCTGGCAAGGAGTGTTCTAGTCGCACCAACACGAAGAGGTCACAGTGTGATGCCATGGCCTGAAGGCTTTGTTACTGTCCCATCCAGAGTGTCTCAGGGCCAAGAGAGAGCAGATGCTCCTCTGCCTGCCCCCACTCACCTTTTCCCGTTGTCTCCTCTAGGCCACTTTTGTTAGATGACGCAGCTAAGCCCAAAGACTTCAAGCCAGCGGGGGCCAAGGTTACTCCTTTTGTCGAGGCAACGATGTCTGCAGATCCTGAAAATGCACAACGTTATGGCTCATATTCAGCAAGCAGTTCAGGAAGAGATTTGCCGATGGACACACGGTCAAGCCCACATGCAGGCAGATATTTCAGAAGAACAGTGTTAGGTGGGTGTCCTCTCAGCCTGGGCTGACAGATGTCGGGGCTGAGTATCAGGGACCCACAAATGTTACATGAGAATTTCCAGATACTCTGATACAGTGAAGGAAACAATCCACTCAACTGAAAGCCTACGGAATGGGAGATGTTTGCACATGACATATCTGGTCAAAGGTTAGTACCCAAAATGTGTAAAGAACTTACCAAGCTCAACACCCCAAAAACAAATAATCCAGGTAAGAAATGGCCAGAAGACATGAGCAGACATTTTCCCAAAGAAGATATCCGCATGGCCAACAGACACATAGAAAGGTGCTCAACATCACACATCATGAGGGAAATAGAGATCGAAACCACAATGCACTTGTCAGAATGGCTAAAATTAACAGCACAGGAAACAACAGATGTCGACGAGGATGCAGAGAAAGGGGAACCCTCTAACACTGCTGGTGGGAATGCCAGTTGGTGCAACCACTCTGGAAAACAGTATGGAGGTTCCTCAAGAAGTTAAAAATAGAGCTACCCTATGACCCAGCAATTGTACTACTAGGTATTTATACAAAGGATACAAAAATACAGATTTGAAGGGTACATGCACCCCGATGTTTATAGCAGCAATGTCCACAATAGCCAAACTATGGAAAGAACCCAGATGTCCATCCACTGATGAATGGATAAGGAAGATGTCACACACTCACATGCATATGCGCACGCACCTCCACACACACACACACACACACACACACACACACACACACACATTACTCAGGCATGAAAAAAGATGAAATCTTGCCAATCACAATGACATGAACTAGTGTGTATTATACTCAGTGAAATAAGTCAGTCAAAAAAGGACAAATACTATATGATCTCACTCATATATGGAATTTAAGAAACAAAATACATGAACATAGGGGAGGGGAAAAGAAAGAAAAAGAAAAGAGAGGAAAGCAAACCAAAGGAGACTCTTAACTATAGAGAACCCACACTGAGGGTTGATGGACGGACGGGGTGGGGGTGGGCTAGATGGGGGACGGGCACTTGTTAGATGAGCCCTGGGTGTTATACGTAAGTGACAAGTCACTGAACTCTACTCCTGAAACCAGTATTACACTATATATTAACTGACTAGAATTTAAATAAAATATGAAACAAAAATACATACATAGAAGGTATTGTGCTAGAAAAATTAAGTAAATAAATGGAACATAAATATAATGAAAAAACCCCACACAAATACTCCATGATAAACTTAAATTGGACAGGAGCCCAGGCTAGACCAGCTGCATGACATCTCTCGACGGGCACTGTCCGAGCCCGCCAGGCCTCTGTGTACGTCATGTGTCCTACCATGTGCCCGCCAAGTGGAGGCCTAGCATGGTGTTCACGGATGAAGGGATAAGACTGGTAGAGAAATGAAGCCAACTCCCGGCACTTAGTAATGGAGGCAAGTACAACCGCCTCAACTCCCCAGAATCCTGGAAGACCTTCTCATCATAGTCTGAATGAAGTGCCAGGTCCTCATTGAGGCGGGTGATCTGGCCCTGCCTCCCACACACAGGCTCCCTGGTGCGGTCGGTCCATGTCTCCCTTTGCTGTGCATCGGCTGTCTCTGTTCTCTTGGCCAGAGGCAGCGACATCTCCAGCCCAGTCTGGTCCAGCCAGAGGGAGCTTTGTAGGCTCTGCTCTGCCATCTTGCAGACCCAGAGCACTGGGGCAGGCCTGGGCATCTTGGGAGGCCTCTTGACTGGCAGTCTCTTCCCAAACCTACCATATTGGTTTGTGTCATGCATCTGGGCTTCTGGGTCTCTGCTCAATGCTCTGTTCCCTGGGGCTTGGGAGGAGGGCTTTCATAGCATCATCCCCTCGGTCTCTAAGATTTTAAGTCTTTAAGATTTTATTTATTGATTTGACAGAGAACACAAACAGGGGAGCATGAGGAAGAGGGAGAGGGAGAAGCAGACTGTCCACTGAGCAAGAAGCCCAATGTGGGGCTCAATCCCAGGACCCTGGGATCATGACCTGAGCCTAAAGCAGATGCTTAATTGACTGAGCCACCCAAGGGCCCTGTTGGCTTGCTCTTAAATAGCAGTATGCAGTATCACCCATGGGATATGTATATGAGGGTAAGTTGTTTCAATTTTTCTCTAGGGCAGTTAGGCCACATATGGATACATACATATTGTATGGGTACATACAATGAATGTGCCCCCTGTGCAGTAATTCAACTTCTAGGCATTTGCTGTGACAAATTAATCAGAAGTGGAAGGGTATGAAATGTCTATTATTTATAAGAACAAATGTTAGAAATAACTGGCTAAATGTATTATGGCATTCCACATATTCCACACCAGAAACTATGGTACAGCCCCTAAAAACCCTGTGTGGAAAGATATTTCATGTCAGGGGAATATCATCTTATTTTTTGAGTGATACAGCTCAGACCGCAAAGCCGTGGTGCCAAGTGATTTCAAATTCATTTTAATTATATTCATGGATATGCTTGTGCAGGTGGGAGACATTAGAAGGAAGCACCTTCAGATATTAAAAGCGGCTAACTTTATAACACGGAAGTATGAGTGGTTTAAATAGAAAAGAAAACACAGTTTTCTATATTTTTCTAAATGCATCTCTTTATCAGATAGGCTTCCATTTCTTCCTACTAATGAATCCACCTTTTAATTTCATTTGTCTACTTTGGAGGGGGTGGTATAAAAGTGAATTGGTCCCAATGATTCTTCCATGTTTTATTTTTTAATTTTTATTATTTTTTATATAAATATTATTTATTTATTCATGAGAGACACAGAGAGAGGCAGAGACACAGGCAGAGGGAGAAGCAGGCGCCATGCCAGGATCCCGATGTGGGGCTTGTTCCCGGGACTCCTGGGATCACACCCTGAGCCAAATGCAGACGCTCAACCGCTGAGCCACCCAGGCATCCCTGATTCTCCATGTTTTAGAACAAACCTGATCTCATACCCGTTTAGGGACAACCATTATTCACAGGTGGGAGAAGCCAGGTGTGCTTACCTGGAGGGGATGCGGACCTCGCGGCTTCTGTGCCTTTTTCATCTTGACCTGCTTCTGCCCACAAAAGAAGAGAGATGCAGTGAGTGTTGACTCCAGCTTGTCCCACCTCGATATCTGGGAGCAGTTCCTATCCCACAGGCACAGGAGGCAACATGGTCATTGCTCTGACCCTTGTTGCCTCCCGGGGGAGATGGTGATGACGGGGTCACTGCCAATTCAAAAAGATTGCCCTTCCCAGACAGACGCACCGGCAAAGGCAGCTGCAGCCTGCTGGGCTAGAAGCAGGTGTATCTTTGAAATACTTTAGGAAAGCAGATCTGTCTCTCTCTCTCTCTCTCCAAATCACATATTTTTGAACAAAGAAAACCAAGGCAAAATTGTGGATTCTAGTGCCTTGGCTCTCAGAAGACTTCTGAACCCTGGTTCTCAGTAAAATGAGTTTGTGGCTGTTTAATTATTATTAACATTATAATAATGTTGTGCTGTAGACTGAACATCTGTCTGAACCTATTGTGCTGTAGACCAAATGTCTACATTTGGTCTGAACCCCAAATTCATGTGTTGAAACCTAATCCCCAGTGGGATGGTCTTGGGGCTTTTGGGGGTGATTAGGTCATGAGGGTGGAGCCTTCATGAATGGAATTAGTGCCCTTATGAAAGACCCCCCAAGGAGCCCCCTGGCTCCTTCCACCATGTGGGAACACAGCTAGAAGGCAGCTGTCTATGAACCAGGAAGTGGACCTCAGCCAACTTGACCATGTTGGTGTCTTGAGCTTGGACTTCCAGCCTTTAGAATCACGAGAGATGAATTCTGTTGTTCACAGGCGACCCAGTCTGTGATATGTTGTTGTAGCAGCCAGAACGGACGAAGACGTACGACATGCCCAGATACAAGATTAAGTGCTTGGCTTGTGCCACCGCAAGCCCACAAGTTAATACCATGCTCGCCCTCATTCAGAGATGAGAAAGCAAGTGGATGCACCGAAAACACAGGTCACTGGCCCTAGGTCATGGAGCTAGGAAGCGGCAATGCAAGTCCGGGCCCAAAGCTGGCTGCCCTAACCTCTGAGCTCACTGCTGCTTCACTTCAGGCTGTACCATGGAGAGGAGCAATGCTAACTCCCACCACGCTTGGGGAAGGAAGGAACTACCTTAACCTCAATGGGTCAAAGATCAAGATCACGATGCTGTTATGTGGAAGTCGGGCTTACAAGTTTACTAATGAGGTGAACTCACAAAACGTGATCCAGCAAAGAGCCAGAACCTCAAAGGTTCTAAGCCGGGCAGATGGTTCTCTTCAAAGTGAAATGCGCAGGTTCAGAACAGAATCCTATGCTGGGGTTGTAACCCCAGGCAAACGACTGCCTCTTGGAGTGCGTCCTTCATCTGCCAAATGGGCCTCCTAGGACCAGGGGGGCATCTCAGAGGATATATGGAGGGGCTCAGGAACATGCCAGCACACTGAGGTCCTCTGTGGTGTCCCTGCCTGTTCATCAAGGAATCCGTTTGTTTATTGTTCATCCTTAGTAACTGGTAAATGGTTATTATGAGTGATTAATACGCATTAATAAAGAATCCATGGTTCTTAATCACCACAAGCAAAGTAAATGGCTAGGTCACTTCTTCCGATGACAGCCTGGCCTACGTACATTTTTGGGTACGAGGCTGTTCCCCACGAGTCACTACCATATCATGGGGACAAAATGAATCTTGCAGCCTGAGGCCGGGTTCTAAAACCAGTCCAGCAGATCTCGTGCTGAACCACCTGTAACTTTTCACCTCCCAGAGCCTGGGTGTCCTACATCATCTGAAAAATGGGTAACCTGTTATCTTCTGAGCCCTGTCCAAGAGCAATCATCAGAACTGAACGTGTTTATGTAGAAGGTGTGTCTCCACTGGATCCCATGCTGCCCTCCTGTCACGTCTCCTTGGCTTACTTGTCCTGGAGGGACTGGTCGGTGGGTCAGCTGTGGTCTCAATAGCAACTGCGGAAAGAAACCACTCAACCTCAATTACCCACCCATCTCAGCACATAAGCCAGGCAGGGGTCACCTGTGATCAAGACAGTTTTGGGGCTGGGAGACCCAGGAGAGAAAGTCCATGGTGGTCTGATCAGGAACATTGACACATGGTCAGTGTCACTGACACTGGTTCCCCATTCAGGGGACAAGGGGCCAGATTAGCATCAGGCCTGTGTTTAGGTAGTGCGACCTCTCTTTGGGAGGAAGGGCCATTATGTCCCCTGCTAGAGTGGGTCCTTGGGGCATCGCAGCGTAAGAGTAAGTTCAGTCTAGCGGTAAAGGCAAATGCCATGGACGCCTTGCCAGCCGGCTCCCAATCTTGGACAATTTCTCTCTCCAACTCAATCTACCATCTCAATGCGGAGGTTATGGCAATGATTTCACAGCCTTGTGTGAGCAAGAAATGAGATCATGTATTTTAAGCAAGTTGTCCAGTGTCCAACATGTGGCTTAAGAGGGCACTGCTATTTTTTTACAGCCACACCAGAATTTCTGAAGACGATGTTGGTTCAGAGTCTTCCCATGCTCTTCTCCTTTAATCCCCTGCCACCCTGAAGGACAGGCATAACCATCCAGGGGCTGGTAAACCATGGCCCAGCCCTCGGCCTGTTTTTTGTAAATAATGTTTCACTTGAACACAGGCACACCCACCCAGTCTCTGGCTGTTGTCCTGCTACGATGGCAGACTTGGGTCATTGTGACAGAGACTGTATGATCCAGAAAGCCTAAAATATTTATTCTTTGGCTTTTTATAGAAAAAAAATTGCCAATCCCTGCTTTCCGAAATGAAGAAATTGAAGCTTCGAGAGGTCGAGCCATGCTTCCAGAGTCCTCCAACTGAAACACGGAGGAGTCTGGCTTCCATCCTGAAGCTGCCTGATTTCAAAGCATCATCGTTTCATTCCATGATGGTGAGAACAATCACGAGCCCTATACCTTTTTCTTTCATAATTTGTGTTTGTCCTACCTTCAGGCTGCCTCCCTTTCTGGTGGACGTTTGTGGGCACTGTTGGGTCATGGGTGTGGGTACGTGTGTGTTGGAGGACAAATGTGTGAGTGTACACACTTTCTTTCTCCAGTTAGACTAGATTCCTTAAGAAGCTTATTCTTTGCCCCGTTCCCATGGCCAAGCCACAAAATGATGATGGTTCAGGCTGAAGAGAGTGGAAAATGTGCCAACGTAGGGTTATTTTGTTATTGTCTTGTGGGCACGTCCTCAGTTGAGAATGAAAGTGGCCACTGTCAATCATGTGGGAATTGTTGCTGTGCGGGCAGGGCACATGGTGAAGTTTTGGCTTGGCATAGGTGCCACTTCTTCTTTTTCTAGACCTGGAACACAAGACACAGGCTGACTGTGAGCTGTCGGGGATGCGATGCCCTTGGACATGGAGGACAGCCAGAGATGAGCTGCACCGTGAGCATCTGCTTCTGTTCTCATAGCAGCAGCAGCAGCAAAGGACAGATATACACAAACTTCCGGGGAGGTGGTTGTGCAGGGTTGCCAAACTTGGCAAATAAAAATACAGGATGCCCAGTTAAATTTAGATTTCACATGAACAACCGATCACTTTTCGGTATAGGTATAGCCCACACCAATTCTGGGACATACTTATACTTAAAAAGTATTTGCTGTTCATCTGAAATTCAACGTCAGATGGTTGAGGGTGAAGGTCCTGCATCTGACAGTTCTACTGAGGTGGAAATAAGGGTGTGGGAGAAAGCAGAGTACGTAGAGAAGAGCTTTAGGAGTCAGGAGAAACTGAGAGTGGCTCTGGAATGATCTCGAGGTGGTATCAGTGCAAACCCAGGAAGGGGGCATTTTAGCGGAGCTAATTGCAGCAAGTAAGTAGATGGTACGATCAAAACGTGGGTACTTGGTTTATGCATCAGTCTCCTTGTGCTCACCTTCTCCTGAAAGGGCCTTTGCACTGGTATCTGTGGGCTCCGTGGGAACCACTGAAAAACAAAGTCCCCAAATCAGTGTCTGATGGAACACAGTGACTATACCACATGCTACGGGTCTCAAAGGGACCCAGCAGTCTGGGACTGCTGGAGCACAGGAGGAGGGGGCTGTGAGAGGTGTTGGCAGCCAAGGGCTGTTCGTTCTATCCCAGGCTTCCCCTGCCTCTCATGCATCTCCCAGGGCATGGGGTGCCCAGCAAGGCCCTGGCTCAGGAAAGACTCCAGCCCACGCTGGGTTCTGACCAGGAAGGTGACACCTGCAGACCCAGGCTGGGCAATGAAAGCCCCACAGGCCCCAAAGGCTTGTGGCTCTGCAATATGGCAATCTTTCTTGGGAATACCTCTGTTCCAAAGGGAGGCCGATGACAAGAAAAACGAGCTCTGGACTCAGAAGATACATAGAGGTAGAAGGCGCACATATACACACTCATACTCACGCATGTACGAACACGTGCACCAACCTACACCTGTGCAACATGCTCCTTTAACCAATGCCACAGCACTGGGGAGGAGACCCCAGCCCCAGGAAAGGGGGGGTGCTCTGCCAAAGGGCACCTACAACTTCCCGTTGGGTCTGAGAGATCGTGCGAACTTTCGTGACAAGGAACGACAGACAGAAGCTGAACCCTCGCTTTTTGCATAGAATGCGTGTTTTAGGGTAGGAATTCTCATTTGCTTCTTTCAGTTGACAGGCATTAAGAGCCCACCCTGTCTCAAAAGGAGGCACACAGAAAAGATCCTGCCCTCTGAGAAGCCACCATCTGGGTCCAGGCTGCCCTTTCTGCTGAAGGTTCTGGAAGGCAGAGGAGGGAGCCAGCTGGTTGGCTCACGGGTGGCCTCAGTGGCCAGGAGCTCACCCAGCCAAGACAGGCCTTTCTCTGTCAGAGAGTTAGGCTTTGTCCCGGTCACACCACACACCAGGGCCCTCACTGAAGAGCAAGTGAGAAGGAACTGGGGTCTGCCTCTCGACTGGATTCAGCACACACCTGTCCATGTGGCAAAGAACGTCTGCCTGAGGGGCATCTGCTGCTGGATGTTTGAACTGGGTCTATGAGAAGTAATGGCATCCCCTGGCCAGGGAAAGGTGGGGACATCTCCAGTGCCATGGGTTACTCCTGCAGGCCCAGGGGAGGGCGTGTGGCTACCGGCTCCATCCGTAGTTTGGCCCTTGGGATCCAAAGAAAAGCAGCTTCCCTAGAAGGCCTTACCTCTGGGTAGAAGCGTTGTCAGCTCTTCCGTGCTAGCTGTCTCTGCAAAGAAACACATTGGAAAGTTAGTTGAGAGCAGCGGGTTTGGGGAGCATCAGAAGGTGTTGGACTTGCATCTGAAGATACACCACCGCTACTGCTCCCATAGCAGCTCCTGGCCCCGACCGTCAGCCCCACTGCGGGTGCTCCCACCTGGAGGCTGAGCCAGACAGAACGAAGTGTCCAGATGGTTCAGGGAAGAGTTGATACTGGACCGAGCCAAGCAATCTATGGCAGCCTTGTTGCAGGTACACAGCAGGTGCTCACAAGGGTCTCCGGACTCTGCACAGAGCAAGGGCAGAGCAGATTGGAAAATCTCATTTGGAATCCCAGGGTAATGCAAGCTCCTGACCCCGATCTGCCTGCCGAGGCCCTGCTCCTCCTGCAGGTGTCCTATTGTCCACATCGGCTCCGTGAGCTTCGGCTGCATAGGCCCAACCTGGGAGGCATGGCCACCCACCTCTCACACTCACACCCAACCAGTTGGGCCATCCTATTGGCTCGACTTTTAACTTTTGACCCTTTAGAGCATGACCACATGTCCCCACCTCCACGCCCCTACCCTACACTGAGCCCCCCCCTCAGCTCTGCCTGGGTTATGTCCCTGGCCTCCTCCCCCTGCTTCCCTATCTACTGTCATCGAGGAGCCAGAACAAGGCTTTCAAGACTCAGGGCGAGCCATGTCTTTCAGGGGGATTCAGAACCCTCCGACGACTTCCCAATCAACATCAAAGCTGCTGCCCTATTCCTTCTCAGAGCTCGTCTCTTTCCTCTCTATCACCCCCTTTCTGACTGACTGGTCTGCCTCCCCTGCATGCGGGGCCCCTCGAGCCTGGGGGTGAACCCACCTCCCAGACAGCCATGAGCGGCTTCTTTCTCTGCCCCCAACACCTCAGTCTTTGCTCCATGGGCGTCTCCTCCCAGTCAGCCCTCCCTGGGCCTTGCCCCTGGTTCATTTCCCTCCACGGCTCTGGCCACTGCCTAACACACTCTGGCACTTTGATATTTTCAAGGTCTGGTGCCCATGAGGAGATTTCAGAAGGTCAAAATATCCCCAACATCTGGACGATTGCTTTGCACTAGGTGCTCAGTATGCATCTGGTGAATGAATGGATGGATGATGGATGGATGGATGGATGGATGGATGGATGGATGGTTGGATGTTTTCCATGTTCACTGTGTAGTGACTTATGCCCATGCCTCTCCTTACTCCTCTCCCCATGCACCACACTGCAGCCAGTCCTTGCTACCTGGACTTTGGGGTTAGTTGAAACCTGGGCTCAAATCCTGACTCTATCACTTAGCAGCTTATATGACTTTGGGCAAGTTATTTAATTTGAGCTTTCCTGCCTTCTCTGAAAACTGAGAATATCTCATAAGATGGTTGGGAAAGAGGCACCTGAGTGGCTCAGTAGTTGAGCATCTGTCCTCGGCTCAGGTCATGATCCCGGGGTCCTGGGATTGAGTCCCACATCGGGCTCCCTGTATGGAACCTGCTTCTCCCTCTGCCTGTGTCTCTGCCTCTCTCTCTAGGTTTCTCATGAATCAATAAATAAAATCTTAAAAACCAAAGATTGTCGGGATGATTGCATCTGCTGGCCATAAAGCCTTTGGTACATAATAGGTGCTCATAGAGGGAGGCTCAAACCGAGCACCCCAAGGTGCCATGTACCTCTTCCCTCTGTGCCTTTGCCTATTCTAATTCTTGCATCAGGGTTGCCCAAAGACACGAAATAAAATCCCTGGAGTCACACGGTGAGTAGGGTGGAGAGCTGAGATCTGCATTGACACATGTCTGATTCTTACAAACAGCAGCAACCCCAAACCTAATTCATCCCTCCCTGCCTCTCTTCCACTTCCAACACTGACTTCTTGACTTAGGCCAGTCCCTGTGTTAACTGTTTTACATTTAGCCATGTTTACATGTAACAAATGCACCACTGTTTTACACTGAAGAATTTATTTTTTTTAAGATTTTACTTATTCATGAGAAACACAGAGAGAAATAGAGGCAGAGATATAGGCAGAGGGAGAAGCAGGCTCCCTGCAGGGAGCCCAGTGTGGGACTCGACCCCAGGTCTCCAGGAACCTGGCTAAAGGCAGGCACTAAACCACTGAGCCACCCAGGCATCCCTGAAGCATTTATTTATTTTTTTATTTTTTACAAATCTCTGAAGCAGGTTTTCTCTTCCCCATGTAGAGGTTCCGACATGTGGATTAGCTGCCTTCCAACCACACAACGGGTCAGTAGCAAGCCATCTGCCCCCACAAGCTCCCAGGATTGCTACAGTATAAAATTGTAAATCAAATAACCTGCCAATCAAATATTCTTTCATTTCAAAAAGCATTTATTGTGCATCTACTCCATGCAAAGTACAGATGCCACAGATCTAGCCCTTGTGGGGTTCGGAGCATAGCTGATAATGTCCTCAGTGGTGGTGACGATGAGGGGGACCCCTGGGAGCCCTGGGTCTGGTCCAGGCCTGGGATTCCTGAACTGTCATTGCTATTTCTCAGCCCAGCCCCCGGGGACACCTGGGGATGCTCACCACACGTGATGCTCTTGCTGACACAGTTGACATCTATGCTGAGCTTGGCTGGGTCTTGGGGACAGTCCTTCTCAGTGGCCTCCTCGTAGCATCTTCGGTGCTGGAAGCAGCAGCTGGGGCAGGTGGGGGGAGGTCAAGGTGAGAGCATGGGGGAGGGTGAAGAGAGGGGAACTGTTGCGTCTCTGGATGATCCCTGGCAGTGACCTGTTTCAAATAGTGCTCTCTCTCACATACACATGCACACACACACACTATTTGAGTTCTATTACCTACACAGCAGATGGCTATTATCATTATGAGCCTTTACACACGTGGGGATTGAGACACATAGGGTTCAGGAACTTGCCAAGGTCAAAGTCGATCACAGAGCGAGGCTGACACTAACATGGGAATCAGGAAGCTTTTGCAGTGCACGCAGGTGGTCAGTGGAGACCGAGGTAAAGAATAAAAAAATATACAGGCAGATGATGGCCTTGGGCAAGTTACTAAGTTTCTCAAACTACCTACTCAAGAATTTTGGCAGATTTAAGAACACATCTGCTGCATTCAGGTTCATCCTTTCTCTTTTTGGACGTCACCAAGCTGACCCCGGGAGGCAGTTTGCTCATGATCCCAAAGGTAGGAAAACGCCCTTGTGATCAGAGGCAACTCACACCCTCTCGTGGAGATGTGGAAATGGGAGAGGTCTATTGCTTGATGCCAGAGCCATTATTCCTGATCCACCAAGGATCTATTGCTTTTTATTTAATTAATTAACTAATTAACTTGAAAAACAGTTGGAGGCGGACTATCTAGTCAGTCAGTTAATTTGCTGAGTTCCTACTATGTGCCCAGTGCTGTGGCCCACGCTGGGGGTGCAAAGAAATAACACAGTGCAGACCCACCCCCCTTGAGCGCATGGGGCGGATACCGTGTGCACCCACTGGCCCATGTGGCAGGTGCAGGACAGGGGAGTGCAGGTGTTTGGGGAGCAGGGAGGTTGACCTGGTGCCTTGGGGGCAAGGTGTCCTAATGGAGAAACGTCCAGGCCATCCGAGCTATTCCAAAGGGGAGTCTTTTTCCGCTTCGATGAGAGCGCACCCTCCATCACACTGCTCCGGGCACAGGTATCAGACCAGTGAGGTAGGGACTCTGGGGGTCAGTGAGGTAGGGATGGATTCCAGGGCACAGGGAGATGCAGGTTCAATTCCCCGCTTTCCCACTACTACTGCTGCTGCTGCCGTCACTATGGCTGCGATGACTGTCACTACTACCACTAGTACAGTGCTAGTAGCAGTACTATGAGCAGTACTAGTCCTACAGCTCTGCTAGTATTGCTGCTACAGCTGCCCGCGCTCCTGCTGCTGTGGCTGTTACTACCACTGGTACTATTCATGCTACTACAGCTACCGTGACAACTGTTGCCACGGCCGTGGCTACTATTACTTCCACGGCATTACTAACACTGCTACTATTGCTGCTAATACTGCTGCTGCTGTGGCTGTTACGACCATTGCTGCATTAGTGTTCATACTACTACACCTACTGCAAGTGTTACTGTGGCCATTGCTACTATTTCTTCTACAGCATTGCTAATATCGCTACTGACACTGCTGCTGACATCACTATTACTGCTATTACTACTACCCTTGGTATTAATACTCTGACGGCTACTATGACAACTGTTACTACCTCTATTGTTACTACTATTACGACGATGATAACGACGATAGCTCTACTGTGACTGCCGCCACGACGGCGACTCCCACTGTCACCACTACCGCTATAGCCCTACTCTTCCTGTCACTGCTGCTACCGATCACCAGTACTCTCAGTAAGTAAACTCAATAAACCGGACCGAGTCCCAGTCACAGTACGGTGTCCTTGCTCCTCACTTAATCTTAAATGATAATTCTATGAAGAAGGTATCACCGAAATGTGCAGCTTCTACCAAATTTTCCCAGCTGACCCTCCCCGCTGCCAGTATCTCTTAGGCAGATCCTTGATACCGCTCGATGCATCTCAGGTTTTCAATTGTGTCGCCCATCTCCTGTGCGAAGGTGGGTATCTCGTGTTCCTTTCCTCCCCTGTGTGCAGGGGGGGCACACATCTTTACCGGCCCCTCGTACCTACTCCACATTCCCCACTAGCTGTTTACCTCTTCGAAGCAGGGATAGCATTCTGCTTATATTAAGCCCAGAGTTCAAATGCTATTGGTGCATGTTTGTGGAAAATTAAACAGATGCCTTCAGAGTTGCTTTACCCCTGGTGGCCAGGACGGTCTGAAAAATGAATAATTCTCTTGTGCTTACGGGTCACCTGGGAGCTCATCTAAAATTTGGACTTCCAGGGTCTAGCTAAAGGTATTCCGAGTCAGTAGGTCTGGGATGGGTCCCTGGAATCTGCATTTAAGCAAGCATTCAGGTAGTTCTGATACCAGCGGGCCCAACTTCGAGAAATACCACGCTGCAGCTTTGCATATCAGACATACCCAGGCTCTCGACAACCCCCAGGACGTGGGGCGATCACAGAATATGCTGCAATTTAAGGCTGAGGCTACCTGTTGCCCTGCAGGTCAGGAGAATCAAGACACGTCCTGGCAGCTTTCCACATCTGTGCTCTGTCCAAGCAGCAGCCAGGCCTCCGACAGCTGCCCGCCCCCCCAGCTGTGGCTCACCTGTCAGCCTCATCCACGGGGGCCCCCTCCATCTCGAACCTGCAGGCACAGCCGTAGTCTTCGAAGTCCCGGGGGCAAAGACCAGCCACACACTTCATGCCAGTCACAAACTGGAGCAGCGTGGGGAAATTGGTGAAGACAGCCTGCAGCCAGGTGAAGTGGGAGCCCAGGCAGTCTGCAGGATGGCACAGCGGGAGGGGACAGCCGTGCAGGGACTGGGAACCAGGGTCGGGGAAGGAGGCCCTGGGCCCGGGGCTCCCCACACCTCAGCAGCCTACTGAGCCCCTACTGTGTACTCGCAACTGTTCCAGACAATTGCAGGGAGGCGGGTTTATAAGCTGTGGTCCCTGTTGGTTGTCCCCCTGACAAACGGTCATTTAAATCCTCCTCCCTCACCAACAAAGCTGAAAAGGACTCAGGGAAGCTAAGCCTCATCCCTAAGTCCCTGGGGATGTTTGACACTTGCTCATTCTCAGTTGGTCGTGCTAATCCCAGCTTCCGTGACAGTGAGTGACCTGGGGCTGAGCATGTGACCCAGATCCAGCCAAAACAGCTTAAGGGGAAGTCATTTAGAGGCTTTTGGGAATTATTTCTTTCATAATACAAATCAAAGGCATATAAGAGGTCCTTTTGATCTACATCTTCCTCCTTCCTTGAATATGGGTAAGGATGTGCTGGCTGGGACTACAGCAACCACTTTGGCCCCATGAGGCCCATGTCTAAAGTTGAAAAGCCAGTAGGCTTAGTTATAGCAGCAGAGGAGGAATGAGCCCGCTGGGCCTCTGATACCCGTGTTGAGCTACTGCAGCAACCCTGATGCTTTCAGCATCTGTGACATAATTAAATGTCTCTGTTATTTAAGTCCCTATGAGTCTGCTGAATGGACCCCAAATGATAGAGTCCCCAGCCCTGGAGAACTGTAATCCAGGGGGAAGAGAAGGGATACAGACACTAATAATTTGGGGACCCTACTATGTGCCACAAACTGTGCCGCATGCTTCAAACAGCACAATGGTTTAGAGTCATAGTGAGTCTAGAAAGCATTCACTTGGTCCATCACCCCATAAACTTCATGTTCGTCCTGCAAGGCTGATGCTATTCTGTGACTTGTATTTCGCAGATAAAGAAACTGAAGGTCAGAGATATGCCCGAGGTACCAACCAGGGGCAACGATTTACCCTACCTACACAAGAACGCTCTTGTGAACAAAAGTGGCAAGAGAACAATTTCCAGTTCCCTCTTCTCAGCCTTTCTGACTGGAGGACCATTAAGTGCTAACGGGGTGACCCCCAAACCCTGATTCTAATGCAGAGGGTCACACGTCGGGGAGCTTGGGAAGGTCGTGGAGTGGTCTGTGAGGACTCAGACTGTTCTAGTTTTTCCTGCCCCATTCAAACCTCCTTTCCCGTGTCTTGTTTCCACAAAGCCTAACCAGAAAAATGAAGACATAATTCTGTACTGAAGGAAAAACCGACTCTAAGGTTTGTGTGTGTGTGTGTTTATATAAATATGCATGTTCACTCAAAAACTTACCAAGCACCTGAGCTTAGGCGCATACCTGCCTTCAGTGCTGTTCTCTGGGCAGCACGGTCTAATCCAATAGCATCTCAGAGCTCCTTGCTCCTGTCAGTCCTATGATAGTCTCATTTGGGGGCTACTTTTAGAAAGCTATGGACCATAAAGGTGCCCGGCAGTTGATAGTCACATGATAGATATGTAACTGGTAAGTGGAATACTTGGCACTGTTTGGAATTCTTAGGCTTTATTATATTTCATCATATGCATTTACTGGTTGGGGAGAGAAAATCCAACAACTTTGGTGTTGGAGGCTAAGCTCTGGACACAGAGGGTGCTTCTGCCTTGTGACCTGGGCATGGCACGTAATTCCTGTCACTTCCTCTCCTGTGCAACGGGGGTGCTTTCTCTTCCCAGCCAGGTTGTGGTGCGGTCAGGGCTAAGGAAATAAGGACTAGGAAGGCACCTGGCCACTCGGTGACTCACCCTGCAATAAAAGACACCATGGCTCTTGTTGGACCTGGATCGCAGAGCTCAGAGCTTGCTGGGTTGGCAGGAGCGTGGAGCCCAGAGAACAGAGCCCGAGGTCCTGGTAATCTGCTTGGATTTCCCACACTCACCCCATGCCCTGACACCTGGTGGATGGAAGTGCTTTGGTTTTGGTATTTAACTTACCAAAAATGTCAGCCACATTTTCCACATTTTTAAACACCCCGTGGAAGGCTGTGATATCTAAGTGGAAGGCAGAGAAAACAAGTCAGAGAGCTGTTGGTTTCTCCCCTTTCCCTGCCCTGCTGCCTGGCCCTGCCCCACCCCTGTGAAGAGCAAGGAAAACCCTTTCTCTTCCTCTAAGGATAGATTTGACTTTGGGCTAACTTTCTAGGAACACAGGTTACCATGGAGACCCGATAAGATGAGCCAGGAGCTCTGTTACCAAGCAACATTGCTCGGTGGTACAGAACACCCTGGATGGTAAGGTGTGTCTGGACTTGGCAGGGACCACGGCTGAACTGTAAATACCTGGCGGGAAGTCATCCCCTGGGGGCTTCCCTCAGGGTGACACCTCTTGCAGCGGAAGCATGCCTTTTCTGGGCATCCCAGAGATTATAACTATGAAATTGTTGCTAGAGGTAGTAATTCCAATAGAGACTAAAGCTTCTAGTCCAGGGCAGGTCCTGGGGCTGCTTCATGTGAGCCCCACCCCCTTGTCCCAGAGTTGCTACCTGGGGGCTCCAGGCAGATGTGCAGATCACACCGGGGCCACACTCGTTGGGGAGGTACGGCTGGCATGGCCTGATGGCACATGGGGCTTCCTGGCCTTGATCCTTCCAAGTGCCATGTGTGGCCTATGAGTCTTAGCATCCACCAGAAGTTCTCCTTGGGCCACGAATCGCACTTCCCATGGGGGTTATGGCATTGCGAGGGAGGTCAGACGGTCATTTGGGTCTGGGTGGGACTGATCACTTTGCTTGCATGGACTCAAGCACAGACAACTTGGTTGACTCAGGTCACCTCTCTGCAAGTGGGGAGATGAACCCTAATTTCGGGGCTTAGGTGACCAGCTGGGTCGCTGTGCATCGTGTTCTTCAGCAGTACCCAGACAGGAAGCTGCTTGAGAAATCTTTACGGTCTATCACCAGGAAAACGTCTCCTTCCCAAGGGAACAATTATGGGTCCTCCTCTCTTATAAGCAGAGCACTGGAATGCATTGTCTTTCTCTTTTCGCCTTGCCTTCTAGGAGGCTCCACGCTCAATTTGAAGCTAAAAAACCCTGACCATATAACCCTCACAATCAGCCCATTTACTTCTATCCCTCTTTCAGCTGCCCTTTGTGTTTTGATGGAAGTCATAATACTTTGTCACTTGCGGGGGTGGGGGGGTGGGGTTAGACACAGGGGAGACTGTGGAGGGGGAGGGCTTTCGAGTCTTATTTGAATCACTCTGCCTACAAGAGCCACAGCAGTGAGCAGTATATTTCGAAGGGGTCATCCTCCCTGCCAATATCCTAGACAACTCTCTACCCGGCTAGGTCGCCCAAGGGAAGTTCAAAGGATCCTTACTGATATTTTTTGAGAGTCCTGGAGGCAGATCCCGTGGAAGGTGTGGGGTGTCCAGAGGGTGGGCCCCTATAATCGAGGAGGAGAGCAGGGTTAGCAGGAGCAGCAGCCAGGAGGTGAGGGGACGTAGGTAAATTCAATTCCACGTGTATTTTTCTAGGACCTGCCACATGCCGGGTCTCTGATGACAATAAGGTGGCGCCAGTGTTTTAAAGAGTAGCCTTCTGGTGGAGGATAGAGAGGTTTGGGGACTTTAATTTTAGATCGCATGTTTGTTTGGAGTGCCTTGCGATGAAAGATTGGTGGAAATAAGTGCGGGCAAGGAAAGGCCCCCAGGTCCCCGGGAGCCTGGAGTCAAGGACAGGGCTTTCCCACACCGTCAGCAAGCAAAATAGCCAGTGGCTCCTGGGGATCCACGCGCTGAGACGCAGCCCCCGACCCTGCATCTATCCTCAGTGGAGACACGGGGAGAGGACGCAAGGTTTGAACTTCAGGAGATATTCCAGCAAGGAGTCAGTGGGACCTGGTCCTGCCCCAGCCTTGGTCACTGGCTGGGCTCCGTCCCCAGGGGCCCTGAATGCTCATTACGAAGTAGGGCGTCTGCAGGGAATCAGGAGGGTCGGGCTGAGGATGGTGTGATATTAGATGAACTTGAACATGCAATTCTGACAGATGGGGGCCCCTGGTTAGTTAAGCATCTGCCTCATCTTTGGGTCTTGGTCCCAGGATCTTGGGATCAAGGCCCTTGTCAGACTCCCTGCTCAGTAGGGCATCTGCTTCTCCTTCTTGCTCTCTCTCCCTCTGCTCATACTCCCTCCGCCCCACCCCGTCTCTCTTTCTTTCATGCACTCTCTCTCTCTCTCTCAAATAAATAAATAAAATCCTAAAAAAAAAATAAAAGATCTGATATTACAGGTAAAGAAGCATGTGAATAGTAGAATGAATGGCCCTGGCAGGTGTGCAGTGGACACGCCAATGTTACGGCAGCCATGCATCGTTATTATTACTACTATTATCACCGACTTGTGCCTCTCCCTGCCCCCTTCCCCCTCCACACCAGCACGTGGTTGCATTGCTTGGACCTCACCTCCTCACCAGCCTCCTCCTGCTCACCATGGACTTATCTCAGGGACACTGATGACTTTAGCAGGTGCTTGTCTGTGGGAGGGGAGCCTCCCACCCTACAAGCCCCGGCCTCCTCTGTCAGGCCCTCCAGGGACGGGTCGGAGGGGGGGGGGCGGCTGCCCTCCTGTGTACGGCCCTAGCCCTTCCCCGTGGGCCTCCCTCCCAGCCAACGTGCTCGGGGCCGTGGGCAGGCGCAGCCCCTCTGGCCCTTCGATTGCTTACTATTCAACACAGGGCGATGGGCCCACCGAGGCACGTTCCCTCCTGCCTGAGAGCCATGGGCTGCACGGGGAAGTGCCCTGCAGATGTCCCGAAGGTGGGGAGACCCAGGTCCTCCATTGGCTCCAGGCGAGCCCCATCACAGAGCCCGCATAATGGCTCTGGCACTTTCCATATTTGGTGTCATCGCCTCCGGAGCTATCTCATCCAGCCCACAGCTAAGAATGTCTGCTGCCCACTTGGGCACCAGCGGGGAGATATTGCCTGGTCCTCCATCGGCTCTTCCCTGGTATCACCTTGGCCCCCTGGCAGGTGGAGAAGCAGTGCACAAGTGTGTGTCCCCGCGCCCCCCACTCCTATTCACATCAGGGTGTCGACACCCACACATCTCATTAGCAGCTAAAGAAGCCTCCCTGGTTTTTACACTGTTTATCCCAGAGGTCTGAGTTGGCTCGTTCACAGAGTCCAGAGGTGGAGGGTCCGGGGGGACGGGGAGCCCTGGCCCGGGAGGAGCACTGCTCTAAGGGAAGGGAACTAGCATTCCTACCGTTCCGGGCTTGCTCTTGCAGGCATCCCCTGATATCCAGGGCTGAGCCCAGTACCACGCGGCACATCCTTACCATTGCCATTTTATGGATAAGGAAGCCGAGACCCATGGGGGAAGCTCTAGCTTTTTCTGCCCCAGCACCTAAGGCTTCCCTCTCTCTGCCCCTGCCAAGCTCTCCCAAACCATCTCCCTCTTCGAACCTAACCTAATGCTTCTGGGATGCTTATCATTTCCCAGACACCAAACTACTTCTAGCCATCCTGGCTTTACTTGTGCCATGCCCTGAGCCTGGGGAGCCTGCCCCCTTTTTGCATTACTGACCCTCACGTTTTGGGATTCCGTGCAGAGTTCGAGAAGCCCTACCGGGACCCCACCTTGGGTGGTGTTAGGGGCATCTGCTGGGGCTCCTGTCATGCTGGGACATCCTTCTCTCACTGCACTTATGACCTCGTGTGGCAACGATCTGTTTATGTGACCCTTTCCCCCTCTAAACTAGAAACGTGTTGAGGGTAAGCACGCTGACCCACTGAGTAGGGTGCAGTAGATGTCTCTTTGATGAACAAAGAGCATAGAGTGGTTGAACTTCGCCATCAAACGGCCAGTGTATCAGCCAATGAGTGATGGCCCAGTAGAAGCACAGAACCCCAGCCTCGTAACATTTCAGTGAAACTGGGAGACGTCATCTTGAGATAGTGGAAAGATGAGGTCTACCGGCGGCTATGAGTGGTATTTCCCAGTACCAAGTACTCTACCCAGAAGATCAACCAGGAAGGCACCAACCCCCCCCCTTGGCCCAGCCCCCTTTCCCAGAGGTTCTAGAAGTTGGACATGCAGAGATCCATGGGGAGTGAGAACAAGTTTCCCTGCGTGATGTGGGCCAGTGTAGAGCTCTCCGATAAAGGGAGCATGTGGTGTAGACCGAAGGTCCAAGGGTGTCTCCCTCTCCTAACACAGACCTGACCACCATCCCACCGCCCAGCTCCTGCAAGAGCCAGCTGTCAGTGACGAGAAGAGCACCTGCCCTGGGTGTGCTGAGGAGGCAAGATAGAGGCCGCTCTTACTCCTGGCATGAGGACAAAGAAACACCCCAGAGAGGAGCCAGGTAGGGCACAGAGACTCTCCACATTGTCCACACACCCAAAGCCTTGCCTTGAAATCTGAGTCAGAGAGCACTGGGGGCACAGAAGTAAGGGTGCTCTGAAGCCCAAGGCAGGGCTTGCACTGGCTCCCAGCCAGTGACTCAGCAGGTATACTGCAGTGGACCACTTCCTGGGGGACATGGGGCTCTTCTGATGGACTCCCCCCTGGTGGCCTCGCCAAGTGCTCCTCAGACCCAGCAGTGATCAAGGATGCCCTGCCTTCACTGGTACACATCTGGTCTCTCCCCCTTCCTGGTTGCTGTCTCATTTTTCCCCCCAGATGTGTGTCCTCTAATGACATCTCCAGTCCCAGCATCTATTTCTCAGAGGACCCAGACTAAGACACCACTTGCACCTCTTTGAGACCAGGCAGGCAAGCAGAGAAGCCTTAGAAACAGACCTTTCCCCCTATAGTGCCTGGATCAAGAGCTGGTGAATTTGTTGGGGGGGCAGTGTTAGCTCTGTGGTGGTCATACCCTCACCCCTGTGACATTGAGTCTGCAGGTGAGGTACATTTAACTCCACACACACAGAAATAAATAAATAAATAAATAAATAAATAAATATAAATAAATAAATCCACACACACATGCATGTTTGCACTTAAATTTTCTATGGTGATAATTTTTGGACTCTAGGTGTTTGTATCTGAGAATAAAACCTCCCAGGACAGATGCACAAATGCTTGTGACAGTTTAGAATAACAATTTTATAGAGAAATTTTATACATAAATAAAACATTTAAAGAGATGTGTAGAAGGTGTTTGGGGGGCGGTGCTGAAGGGGTCATTTTGGTCAAAAGCAAATTCAATGCATTGGAAAAGAAGAAGGACAGAGAAGAGAGTAAGTTTGAAAAATTAGAAGAACAGGTTTTGGCGGGTAAGATCTCATTTTAAAGAGTAGGGAAGAAATTGAAAAGCTGCAGGCTATTTCACAGCCTTATCGTCCAAGAGCAGGCAAGTCGAGACCATAGTTGGCATCTGATCAAGACAGTCGAGGTAAAGGTGTCCCACCTGCGCTATCCCTGAGAACCCAAGTCACGACAAAATGGTTTTAATGAGGAAAAAATCATCCACGAAGGAACTAAATAATCAATAGAAGCCCAACAACTCCTGGAAGTGGGTGTCCACTCTGTCCTGCAGGGAAGGTCTGGAGTCTTCTGTGACGTGCTGTGATTTCTGCTCACAAGCTTCCGGGGACCATGTAAACCTCCGTAAATCCGCTAACTCAAGTCATGGCCGCAATAAATTTCAGTAATCCTGGTGGATTCACAGTGGCTCACCCCACTCCCGTGTTCAGCACAGAGAGGGGCGCTCAGTGTGTTGGTCCCAAGTTGATGTGAACAGAAGGAGAGAAGGGGAAAATGTCTGGATAAATGAGTGGTGTCAGTCGCTACAGAGTCTGGGCAGTGGTAGGAAGGTAAGACGCGAGTTGGGGTGTTGGAGAGTGGCACCAGGAAAGGGAAGAGGAAGGAGCCAGAAGTCTCAGATACGAAGCCCCGACTCTGCAAACTTGAGACAACTACCCCGGCTGCCAAGGAGCCTGCTCAGATGTCTCCAGGCTCCTACAGGTGCGGGCCCCTACAGCGTGGGGTGGAGGTGTTTGCCTCTACACCAGACACACCTACGCAGGGGAAAGGGAGCTGCTGCATGTCAAGAAGGCTGACACGCTCGCTAGGAGGAAACCAGCCAGACCTGGGACGGTGATCCATGAGCAAAGTGAAGAGGACATGCACTCTCAGGTGGAGGCGTGATTGCCGACTGGCCACCTGCCTTTAGCTGTCCTTGGACCTCCACCTCATGGCCTATGCCATCCACCCTTCGTGCCCTGGGTGGGGGGGGGGCTCAAAACATCAGCTGAACTAGCCCGTAGCTTATCATTACTGTGTGATTCCCATCACTCCTAGGCAAGGGGATAAAAGTAATAATAAGCAAATCAGATGACGTTTGCCAACAGTCCCCAGTGTTCATAGTGATGATATACCAAACCAGACAGCATAAAATACCGTCACTCACCACCACGCGAGGCCGTCAGCATACTCAGGAGGAGAAGCACGATCATAGCGGGAGGCCAAAGGCTGGGGGCTGAAGCATCAACTGGAACAGCCTCCTGGGAGAGAAGTCAGCGGAATACGATGAGGATTCTTTCAGAGATCCCAGGAAATAAGAACCACCAGGAGCTTTGTCCCACAGTGCCGTGCGGTTAGCAGGAGAGAGTCCCCGAAGGGTTTCTGTCCCCGCTTTGCTACCAACCAGCATTAAGTAATGACAATCAGGACATCATGTTCTCTCTGTGAGATTCAGTTCATCATCTGTAAGGTGGAAACCTGACCGGGCTCTCCTTGCGGACACAGATCTGGTCCTGTTGTGTTACTCATTTTCCCGTGCTCGTTGACTGTGTCAGGCACGTTTGCAAGGATCCAGGGATGCAAAGTGAGGGGAAAACGCTCCTTATATGTGAGCTGTTCACAGACTAGTGGGGAAGGGAGACGGCCTAACAAGTGCTATGGCTTGACTTTTGTAGGGTGAACTGTAGATAACCCACCCGTTGGACTCTAGCAGGATGCCCACTACACCTGCAGCGGTCTGACTCCAGCCTTCCTACCATCACCTGACACAGGTGCACATTTGGCGACCGCATGGTGGCGCTGCCTGCTAGCAAACAGTGCTTTCCTGCAGGGGCTCCACCTTCCTTTCTAGTGGCTTCAAAGCACTTTGAATACTTGGTTTCAGTCCCCAGTGTTCAAGAGACAGTGCTTCTGGGGACTGCCATGGCGGTGGTGGGGGGGGGGGGCCGGGAGGGGGGTTGGAAGGCAAGGGGGCAAGGACCTACCACCTCTCAGCCGTCGCTGCCCTGTGATCAGAGCAGCTCAGCAAATATTTAACTTGGGGAGGCGCTTAATGCACTCAAGGAGGTCAACCATGTATTTAATAGGGAAGGAAAAGCATTAAAGACCTGAGAGATTTTAGAATAATTTTAGCTCCCCGGGGAATATAACTCCATAAAGAATGTCAGAGGCTTGGCTGACTTGTGCATATTCTGCTGTGAAGCAGGGAATTGTGCATATTCTGCTGTGAAGCAGGTTTTTTAGAGCCAAGTATGAATGATAATACAGTCTGATCAGGCTACCCCAGTTGACACACACGGCTGCTGGACAGGGTTGTACATGCTGCGCACTGTGCAAAGTTGTTGCACTGAGGGGCATACAAGGGCTGAAATGCAACCAGTGCTCAACCCCCAAGGTTGCCCTCTGCAAGGCTGCATCAACCTGGGGGAAGGAGGACTCTGCAGTTGGTTCTTCCAGAGGCAGAGCCTGCCCCATGTTCTGGTGGCCCTGCAAATGTACCCGGGGTCACAGTGGGCCACTCTACCTTGTGGGCAGGGAAGGTGTCCCGGAGGAGAAGACATTTGTAGGTCATTGGATCACTACTCTGAACCTTCCCCAGGGCCTAGCACAGTCTCTGGTGGCTGTAAAATAAATGTTGAATGAATGCAGAGGACAGAATGTGAGTTCTTGGAGGTTCTCGCTCAGCTCAATCATTTTCTTATACTCTGGTTATTATTTTTTTTTTAATTTTATCCATTCATTTGACAGAGAGAGAGAGGGCACAAGGAGGGGGAGTGGCAGGCAGAGGGAGAAGGAGAAGCAGGCTCCCCGCTGAGCAGAGAGATGATGGAGGGCTCGAACCCAGGACCCCAGGATCAAGACCTGAGCCCAAGACAGGCACCGAACTGACTGAGCCACCCAGGTGCCCTCTGGTTATTCTCTGATGGGCATAATGCTCTGCTTTCACCTTTTGCAGTCGCATAAATTCCGACAGCAAGTTAACATTAGAGGTTAGGAGGGCTCTCTGATTGTTCTGCAGAGATTTAGACCCGAGTGACTGGATCAAGGCCGTGGAACCAGACTGAAAATGCAGGGCGAGCTCTGGGACGTCTCCAGATGGAGAGTGGCTGCCCTGGAAACTCCACGGGGGAGCAGCTGATGGCATTCCAGGGGGTCCTACTCACTGAAGTCATGCCCACAAGACTTCAGCCCATGTCACCACCTGGCACCAAGTCCTATTTGCTATTGTCCCCCAGCACACAATGAGGGAATGCTGGGATGCCTGAGCTCGGAGAAGGTGCTGGAACCATCCTGTGTAAACTCATTTTGTAGATGAGATCACTGAGCCTAAGAGACCGGCAAGTTATGGTCAAAACGTGCCACTTCCCAGGTCCAGAGCTCATTCTGATAACAGTACTGTCTCCGAGGCTATTGTAAGGACCAAATGAGCTCACCCACCCAGGATGCTGACAACAGTGTCTGATGGACAGAGGTGGCTCGGAAACGTTTGTCATTGCAGCCACTGTGTCTGGCACACAGTAAGGGCTCCATAGACAGCAGCTGTTACAATAGAGCCCCCCTCCCCCAAAAAATTAAATAAATAATAAAAAAAAATAGAGGCCCCAATACCCCATTCGGGTGGAAGCTCCTGTCTGGTGAAATGAAGGAGGGTGGTCAGTTTTGTGCAGAGGATGCTCCTCTTTTGTTCCTGCAAACTCATTTCAGGGAGGCCCTCCCCTGGGTTGTCCTGACGCACGGAGAAGACAGGCTGAGGGTGTCGCGTATTGGAATTGCAAATATGTTGATTGGATTTTCAAGCATGTATTTATTAGAAGGCAAATGAGCAAGAGTGACCTTAATACCGATCAAATCTTGACTTGGCTCTGATTTTTTTTTTTAAGTAGGTTATGGGGAGGGAGGATGAGGGTCATTGTTGAGTGGGACAGGGCTTCAGCTGGGAAGACGAGAAGGTTCTGGAGATGGACGCTGATGGTGGTTGCACCGTACTCAATGCTAGGGAACCGCATGCTTACAAGTCGTCCAAATGGTAAATTTTACGGTATGTGTATTTCACCACAACTAAAAGCGAAGTAAGTCATACGCTCTTGGACCTTGCTCCTTTAAACACCGCCTTTCATTTATGGGGTCATTCTTTGTGTCAGGTGCACCACCGAGCATGCGCCATAGACCGGCTCCTCAGGACTTTTACCAGCACATCTCATTTCCCGTGCGGGGAACTGAGGCTCAGAGAGGTCCCGCAAGGCTGTGGCCACCTCTGCAGGGACACCACGGAGAACGGGACGGAGTTTTCAAACTGAGCCGGCCCGTCCTATGGGCGTCTGTGCCACATGTGTGGCACCCACCCAAAACTGCCATCCTGATCAGAAACCCTGAACAAGGGACACCTGGTGGCTCAGCAATTGAGCCTCTGCCTTCAGCTCAGGGCATGATCCTGGGTCAGGGATCGAGTCCCGCATTGGGCTCCCCACGGGGAGCCTGCTTCTCCCTCTGCCTGTATCTCTCATGAATAAATAAATAAAATCTTAAAAAAAACAAAAAAAAACAAGCAGCCTGGCAATCATTCGCTGTACAAGTGTCATTTTTTGGTAACACTCGCTTGGCAGGCCCCTCAGGGTATCCAGCCGCTGGCTGGGGTGCGGTGTGATGCTGAGAACCAAGAGAGGGAAATCTGGGTGCCAGCCAGAGGAGGCAGTGCACGCTCAGCCCCGCGCCACGGCGAGGGAGACCCGCATCCAGGGCACACACACTAACTAGGGTCTCCAGGTGGGAGGGCACAGGGCCACTGCTGACATCCAGCAGCCGTCTGTTGGCCAAGCCAGGGGCCCTTGGGTGTGGAGCTGTGTCCCCCTGGAGGAAGGCCCGCCTCTTCCTAATTCACCCAAGGAGGCCTCCTGGGCGGCAGACACCTGACAGCCCTTGAGGAAGTGAAGGTTCCCCCGGGCTTGCCTTGGTCCACGTGCACTATTTGGGGTGCTGGCTCGTCAAGCTGCCCCCTGATGACCGGTTCCGAGGCAGCGTGGGAAGTGTCTAAGAGCAAGGGCTTCCTAGCGGGCAGGCCTGGGTGGGCTCGGCCTCCTGCGTACTGAGCGGCCTGAGCCAGGCACTGGAGCTGCTTGGAACTCATTTTCCTGGGCAGTAAAATGCCCAGATGGTGGTTCTTCATCATGGCATCGTGAGGGTTCACTGGGGCCCCGTGTCTGGCTCGCACTAAGTGCTCGGGAAGGCTGGCCTGTAACTGATGATGACTTGTGTTCCCACAGCAGGTGTGCTGGGGAGACACATGGGCCTGCACAGGTTTGCAGGGCCCTCACTGATGTGGTGCAGTGGATTTTTCTCCAGGTCCATTCGGCAGGTGCTGTCCCTCCGGCATCGCTTCTCCTCGTCCGTACAAGGGCTCAGGGCGCCTGTGGTTTCTAGCTCCATCCTGCACTAGCATCCGAGTCTCAGGCACGGCCCTGAGAGCTCCCCCATCCCTCTCTCTCTTCTGCCATCCATAGCTCCCCTCCTCCATCCTTCCATCCACACCTCCCTCCCTCCCCCGTCCCTCCCTCCTGCCCTCTTCGGCTCCCTACCCATCGGGAGAGAGGGGGTGCCTACCGTGAAGGTGCCACTTGGAAGCAGGTGGATGAATGATGCTCCGCTTTGAACAAGATGGTGACTGAGCCCTTTATACCCCCAAGGGAAGACCCTTAGTCACGTGATCCCCCTCCCCCTCCTCACCTGAAGAGGATGGGCTTTTGTGCAGGTTGGCAGGTGGGAGGCCTCTGAGGGGGAGGAGGACATCATAATGCTACGACTTGGAGCAGGTGAGGCTCTGTATTAAGAGGCCCATCTTGAGCCTTCCAGGAGACCCAGGGTCTAATCAGAGAACAATGGCTCCCCTGTTCCCCACCTCCCACCGCCCCTCAAAGGCCTAGAGGCCCAGGGATTGTGTCTCGGGGTCATCAGCTCCCAGAACCGATGAAAGTCACGTGGGCTCTCCCACGGGGAGAAGGGCTGGCTTTGTCTGGTTTAGTTCATTCTTCAGCAAGAGGATCTCTGGGGTGATTCTTATATGTTCCTGGCCTCAGGCCTGGGAATTTGATGCCTCTTTCCTTATGGGGTTTCCAGCCCCAGCTGTGGGGTGAGGTGAGACAGGGATTTATAATCAGACAGGCAAGGATCGGGTGCCAGCCCTGCCACTCATTAGCAGTGGGACCCTGACCTCGGGCTTGGCTCCCCCATACTTTTCATGGGGATTTTCCCACTGGGACTGTGTGAACAAGGCAAGCCAAGGGCGGTGCGTGGTGAGGCTCGTGATCCTAGATGCCTCCAGAATTTCAGGTTTCCTTTCCAGGGCTTAAGAGGGAGAGCAAGCATCAACTGAGCGCTAATTAGGCGCCACATGTGTTTTTACAGGATTGGGTCCCTCTCTCCCCGAAGCTGCCCTGGTAATCCCACAGTCGTGACAGCCCGCACAGCAAGGACTCCACTTCACAGACAGGACACATGGGGTCGGCGTGGGGGCTTTTGTCCGAGCTCACGGTGATGAGATCGAGCTTGGCTGACAGGTTGGCCCAGCGGCGCGAGCCCTCCGAGTGGTTCACCTACCACCACCTGCTGGAGCACAGGGGCCCATCCGACGATTAACTGCGGGGGCTGAGTCTTTACAGGGTCCACCAGAAGGCTTCTGCAAATAATGAGTTGCCCTTGTGCATTGAAGCTTTCGTTTATAGATCATTAGTTCTTGTTCGGGGTCTCTTGAGCGCTGATGATGAACGAAGCCACGCTGCCCCCATCTTTACCCACCGGCGCAGAAGACGCTTCGTCTCTAAACCGCGAGGTCAACAGGCTGTGTGGCTCGGCGCCAAAACTCCTGCCTTCCCTCCCTCCCCTGCCCTCCTCCCCCCTGCCCTCTCTCCTGCCAGTTTGGTTTGTATTTCAGGCATGAATGAAACAGACAGGAATGCACCTGCGCCTTTGCCTTGCGAAGAATCCCGTTTAGTGATGTTGTACCTGTAGCCGACTCCTCCATCAGCTCACTTACCTCGTCAGTGAACCTCTGGTGGCCACATGGGCACACAGTACCAAGAACTCTAGTGGGGGGAGGGAGCACCCCCTCAGGCCTCCTCATTGCCCCAAGCATCCTCCAAATTGGGACTTGCTCAGCTCAGAAAGGGTCAAACCTCTCCTCTTAACCTCCAGCAGACTGTGGACTCCAGTTTGCTCTTGGATCCTGTTTTCCTCCTGCCACGCTGCTGTTGTGACCCGAGAAAATGGGTCCCGTGTGGTCCTCCAAGCCTCTGTCTTTGCTGCGATGTCAGATCCCTACACACGCCTCCGAGGTCCTCCATATGTGGGCTTTCAAAAGTTAGCCACGCTCGGCCGTCATCGTTGTGGCGTAGGATGGGTGGGCCCACTTGGGCTTTCCCCCCAAGTGAGGAACCAGGGCGTTCCGGCCGAGTCATTAGTCCCACCTTCCCTGATGGTAGATTTCTCTTTGGGGAACTTCTGGGATCCTTCTCTGCCAAAGAGCCTTCGTTACTACCAACGTTATCCATTAGAGAAGGTCCCCTCAGATTAACCCACACCTGATGAATGGTGCTGTTTTCTCCATTCCTATCCAGACACTGGTCCCTTTGCACCAGCAGATTTCCTGTGTCCTCCTCAGCTTTGCAAACTAGAGGGTCCTCTGCAGGCCTCAAGAGTCATGACAACAGGGATTCCCCAGCTTGACATTTGCATAACTTTGAGGCTCTCTCAAGAGTCCTGGAGAGTAAAAAGAAATCTGTGTGTGATCAGAGAGGGAAGTGCCTGGCTGCTTCTCTCTCCAATTTCAAGTTCTTACCTTTCCAAGAGCCTTGTGATTCACAGGGAGTCAGAGCAAGGGCACTCAAGTGTCTTCCAATGGGGGAAAAAATAGGTTCTACTTAGACTGCAAATGGAAAGTGAATTTTCTTACCAGGAGGTAGTCACGGATCACAAAGGTGGGGCTCTGATGTCAGAGCAGACATCTCATCACTAACATGAGAAAGTGGAGCAGGAGATCCAGGCACAGGAACGAGGAACTATGGGGTCAGCACAGGGCCATTGGAAAGAGCAAGCCTGCTTGGCAATGGTCTGCACGGAGACTTGGCATTCACAGGGGTGTTGGGACTACTGCAGACTTGGAGAAAGTTAAGAGGGGCCTGAATTAATAAAGGACACACCTGCACCCGTGGGTGTGCAGGAAAGGGTTGACTCAGCAGGGCTAGGGCATGTGAACCCTGCATCTGCCAAAGAAAAGTCTAAGCCCTTAAACAGCTCCCGGGAGCTAACCTCTGAACCCTTGGAATCTCCTGCCCGATAAAAGTGTCCATCCACCTGGGCTTTGGGCCACGCTGGACAGTCTAAGCTAATAATGTGATTTTTTATTTTTGAAAATTTTATTAATTTATTTGAGAGAGAGAGCAGGCATGAGCAGGGTGAGGAACAAAGGGAGAAGCAGACTCTCCTCTGAGCAGGGAGCCCAACCCCACATTGGGCTCAATCCCAGATTCTTAACCTACTGAGCCACCCAGGTGCCCCTAACAATGAGATTTATAGCGGGTGCTTTGGGTTACACCATGTTGCCTTGACCTCTCAAGAGCCTGGAGATTGAGTAATTGAGGTCAGCCATGTAGGCACCTCATGCCTAGAGGCTGATCCCTAATTGAAATCCATGGCTCGGGGGATCCCTGGGTGGCTCAGCGGTTTAGCACCTGCCTTTGGCCCAGGACGAGCTTCTGGAGTCCCAGGATCGAGTCCCACATCGGGCTCCCTGCATGGAGCCTGCTTCTCCCTCTGCCTGTGTCTCTGCTCCTCTCTCTCTCATGAATAAATGAAAAAAATCTAAAAAAAAAAAAAAAAAAAAAGAAATCCATGGCTCGGATGAGCCTTTCTGGTTGACAATATTCCTTATGGGTTGTCATATGTCATTACTGGAAGAAACCAGTGCTACCCATGCTGCTTCACTGGAGACCACAACTGGAAACTGGTGCCTGGGTGCTCCTGGGCCCCTGCCCTCTGCCCCTTTTATCTTTGTTGACTTTAATCTCTGTCCTTTTGCTGTAGGGAATGTGATTATAGGAGCTGTTCCGAGTTCCATGAGGCCTATTAGTGAATCACTGACCCTGAGAATGCTCGTGGAGGCCCCTGAATACCATAGGATCCACAGATGAGGAATCAAGACAAGAACTTAACAACAAAAACCCCACAACTCTCTATACTTCTTCCAAGGGAAGATCTCCTCACCTTCTACTTAGGGGTGCTTGGGGGGTGATATGGGTCCTATAGTGAGCAACTCTGGTGTGTACATAACTGAGGGTGAGTTAATGGTATAGAGAAATCCTAGGTGAATCTCTTCACAGCATGGGCTCACTTTTCCTTATCTATCTTGTTCTCTTCCTACAATCCCAAGTTTAAGTCGCTTTGGGTCAGGGTCTCGGGCCTGGACTAGTTTCTTCTTGCTAGAGTGACACCCCTCACACCATCTCTCCAGTCTCAGGATTGCTGTGAACATCATGGGGGTTTCTTGAGCATGGATTTAGGTTTCCGTGCAGCTTCTAACACTTTGGCCTTCCACCTTCCCAGGAGTCACAGGAGAGAGAGAAATGCTACTTCCAAAAAGAACCTCTTTCAGTTAATTGATGACCTAGCTGGAGCCTGGCAAATTTTGCAAAGTCAGCCAACTTGGGCCAGGGGCCAAGGTGAAGAGATGTCGTCCAATTTATCAATAGGTCCCATCGCTTTTTCAAAGCCTCACACCGACTGGCAGATATTCTGGAGGCATTTTTGTTTTAAGGCTGGAAAGAAAAAAAGAAGAGGGAATTCAAGGGAGTGAGAAAGAAAGGAACACTACAGGGACATAAATTCAGGTAGCACCAGCCATGGGCCAGGGTCCTCTGGAGGGCAGGGGTGTGGCCAAGCAGTGGCCGGGGACTCAGGAGTCTGTGTCAGAGAAGGGGAAGGGTGTGGACAAGACCCTATGCTGGTTAGAAGCCATGTGGAGAGGGAGGTAGCATTCAGTTCTCCACTCTCCGCCCAGTGATGGTTTCCCAGTCTCCCTGGTTTGCAAAAAGCTAATCTAACCTTGTTAATATGTTGTGCAGCAGATGTAATATATTGTTTGAGTCGAGACTGCAGTGTGGCAGGGACCGAGGAAGAGCTGTTTAAGTAGAGGTTGCTTGCAAGATTTCCTGCTCCCTCTGCCCATACCAGGCAAAGGAATTTCTTTGACTACTGAGCCCTCCACCCCCAAATGCTTGACGTTTACGCTGCAGAGTGAAGGTAATTTAAGTTCCATATAGTTCCACCAGTTTTAGAAAGTCAGAGTCCTTTGACTGGGAAGTCCAGGTAGATGGCCAGACCATTAGCTTGGGGACCAGTTAGGCCAGATCGGCCACTTTGTCTGCAGGAATGGGAGAAAAACCAAAGGTCACACCTGGCCTCTCTGGGAGTAAATGGGGGCTTTGATGCCATCAGGATAAGGAGAGGGGTACTGTATACCCTACTCCTAGCACCTCAGGCCACCTTCTTCGTCTTGGATTATTTGGGGGAGCTTGGCTGGCTCAGTCCATAGAGCATGTGACTCTTGATCTCAGGGTTGTGAGTGTGAGCCCCATGTTGAGCATAGAGATTACTTAAAAGTAAAATCTTAAAAAACAAAACAAGAACAAGATTTTTCTTGGATTATTTGTGCTCATTTTGCTTTGGTCAGGAATTTGAGCATTTCTATGGGATCTGTCTTTTGTTTGATTTTTCTTTGTTCATTTATATGTTTACCTTACATGGGAGTCAGGGAGGATTCAGAAACTTGCTGGAGCTCACACAGAAAGCAACACTGCTTAGTTGGACTGACTCCTGCTATTTTTCTTTTCTTTTTTCTTCCATGCCTAATTGCAAACATCAAACTGTTAGGTGAAGAGTAATCAGAAATACCCTCCACTTTTTTTTTTTTTGGTCTAGAATTAATGAGGACTGCATGAGCTGCACCTACTGTGATTGGCCCCCAACGAAGGCAGGAGCAACCACTGAGTTCTAGAACACTTTCATAGAAGGCATTTATGATTAAGTTATAACACGGTCAGGTGTTTACTTACTCTGGGAGTGAGGCATCTGTTTCACCCTCTGACAGATGTAGGTGGCATTCTTCAGAAACCAGGAGTAGTATTCAAGACAGTACCTAAAGATTCCAATTAGAGTGGAAAGCAGTCACCATCCCTTGTGGCTAAGGGAAGATTATCATCGTTTAAAAAGTCAGAGTATGAGACGCTTGGGTGGCTCAGTGGTTGAGCATCTGCCATCGGCTCAGGGCGTGATCCTGGAGTCTCGGGATCGAGTCCCACTTCGGGATCCCTGCGTGGAGCCTGCTTCTCTCTCTGCCTGTGTCTCTGCCTCTCTCTCTCTCTCTCTCTATCTCTCTTATGAATAAATAAATAAAATCCTTAAAAAATAAAAAATAAAATAAATTAAAAAGTCAGAGTGGCCAACTCTTCACAGTAAGAACCCCCTCTCCATCTCTACAAGGTGTGGGAGGAGAGGCAGGGGATGAGGCTGAGCAGGGAAAGGCTTAGACCTTGGAGTGAGAAAGCTATATTTTTAGTTCTGGCATCATTCTTGACCAGGGATGTGTGACTTCAGGCTGAGCACTCACTTCTCTGGGCCTTAGATTTTTCATCTACACATGAAAGGGCAATGCTAGAACCTACCCTCACAGGTCATCGCGAAGATTAAGTGAGCTAACGTGGACCAAGTTTCCAAACAGGGCCGGGCTTGTATGGTGCTCAGCAAATGGTGATGTTCATTTATTTGTTTGTTTGCGTGAGGTGGGGTGAGAAGAGCGCAGGGCTGTTACAGTTAACAAGGCCGCCAGTACTTGCAAAATAATTCCCAGCTCTCAGCTGGGACTGCAGGGATGGCTTCGGAGGCCTTCAATGAAAGAGCACCGAGCACAATTTTAGGAAGAAGAGCTTTCTGAGTGGGCGGCTCACTGTGGGACTCTGGGAATTCACCGGATACGTGATGAGGTTGGGTCAAACATCTTCCCATTTCTCTCCCGTCTCCACCGCTCTGTGATTCTAGCATTCTCTGGGGAGCCACTAACTGCTCAAGTAAAGCTGGCTGTAAGGATTCCCCAGGCTCTATCACTCTCAATTTATAGGACACTGAGACATTAAGAAAACTAGGGCACAGAGATGGTCTGATTTGCCTGAAGACTCACTGTTCTCAAGAGGCAGTGTGGGATTTTTACCCACGTAATCTGCTTCATGCCCAAGTGCACTGCCTTTCCAACAGGGCTATAGTCATTTTGCAGAAGAACAAACTGAGGCTCAGAGAGATTACATGACCAGCCTACATAGCGTGTACACAGCAGAGCCTAAATTTAAACCCGGGTCTGCTTGGTTTCAACTCCCATCACCCGCCCCCCAATCATACAGCACAGTAAGCTACCTACTAGCTTTGAGGGTGCGGTTCTGCGGCCTAATCCCTAATCTCCCCTCACCTAGCCTGAAGTGGGCCAGCTTGACAAGATTTTCTTCTAACAACTGCAAACAAAATGCTTAGAAAGCTTCTAAAACAGAGAGGATATCCTACTACCCTGGGGAATGGGTTCAATCTGTTCTGAATGAAGGAGGAAATGCACAGCCGGGAGGAGCAGCTGGAGACCAATGGGAAAAAGTCCAGACTTGTTTGCCAAGAGCTCGCCAGGTGCTTGAAGACAGCAAGGCTCCCCTGAAAAGGGACCTGTGCCAGGGCCACTGGCCGATCACCTTGGCTGCAGCCATCCTGCCTGTCCCGGTGATGCTGCAGGCTGCACCTTGCTTGTCCGTCTTTGCACTTGCTGCTCCTTTAGCCTGGAGTGGCCTCTCCCACTGCCTGCCCTGGAAGCTTCTGTTCCTCCATCAAGCCCTATCAGTGGCCCTGGTACATACTTGGGATCTGCCACAGTGCTTGTCACACTGTTTTGTAATTTCTCTTTACGTGGCCAACTTCCCCAGTCAAGCATGATTTTTTTGATCACGGAGGCTGTCCTATTCAACAAACACAGAGTCCAGCCAGCCTCCCACTCTATTAGTCCTAGCCGGGACTCAATGTTTAGTATGAAATTATAGAACAGTTAGCTATTAGGTTAAAATACAGGGATAAGCTCAGATTCATAGACGCTTTATCTCCCTAAATTTTCACTTAAACCCCTTTCTGGAAACTTCCTCCTTCCTCATTTATCCTTCCACCCAGCACTTGCAATACAGATTTTTTAAATGTGATTTTTTTTCCCCCAAGGGGATATGAAGAATAGGTTCTGCCTCTGGGTATGGCTTGGTTCTGTCCCTCACCCTGTCGTATTTTAATTTGTATTTAGGATCATGAAATCCTCGGTTTCTGGGCCTGTTTCTGATTCACCTCTCAATTCCCGGGGCTCGGCATGGTGCGTCACGCGTAAATAGGAGAGACTCAACTCGTGTTGTTGATTTGAAGAGCTGTTGGAAGTAGGCTCTGATGGTGGGATCCTGTGAGAAAGCATGGTTGCAAAAGTGTTCTCTTCCTTAGGATGAAGGGACAGCATGCATGGTGGGGAAATGCCTCCTCAATGCTCGCTAACACCCTTGGGTCTGTGGACCTTGGTCAGGTCTCTCCCTGGGTGGAGGAAGAAGCATTGCTGATGGAAGGATCCAGGACAAGGATTTAATGGAAAGAAGCTTCAAACCCAGACTGGGGGCTCAGAGCTAGTGGATGATGGAGGTTTGAAAAGCCAAAGAGTAGGGGCGCCTGCCTGGTTGACTCAGTTGGTAGAGCACACAATTTTTACTCTCAGGGTTATGAGTTCAAGCCCACATTGGGTGTAGAGAAGAGATTGCTTAAAAATAAAATCTCAAAAAGCTGAAGGATCATGAGCGGACTTTGGAAGGAACATTAAAGATCTTTGGGATTGGCCCCAGACCACTGGAGAAGACGTGTTCATCCATGTTTGTTTGGTTCTGGGTTTATAGCCGAGACTAAACCCCAGAAGAAAGGATAAAATGTCTGCACTCAAGGGTGAGAAAACCTCCATGCCTAGAACATCTAATATGAAGCACAGTCTGCCTTCTAAGTGTCTTTTTACGATCTTCTTATTAGGCCAGCAAATAACTGCTAGGGATTTAGAAGGAACTGGGATTTCGATGGACATGTCCTCTGGTTGTTCTCTTCTGGCAAATCTCACCAGGTAGAGGCCAAGTCTACCAGGGGTGACTCAGCCAGGCTCAGTTTACACCAACTCGGCTCACCTCCGCTCGACTAGATGCATTTGCTGTGTCAGGCCTTGCACTGTGTTCCAGGGACCCAGAAATGAATGAGGTTCCATTCCTGGCTCTCAAGGAGATGATGATCTAATAGGAGACTCACCAGAGAGTCTAATCTGTTGCCTGTCTGTTCCTGGCCGCCTGTGGCCTACAGAGCAGCCACACAGCGTATACAGACCCTCAATACTGGCTGTGGGAAGGGACAACTGGCTCAGGTTACCTCACGGCCTCCGTCCTCGGGTCTCTCTTCCTGCTCATGCAGAGGCATTGCTGGAAAAAGCGGCACAGCTCCATCAGGCAAGGGTTGAGCTTCTGGATGGCCAGGGTGAGGGGAGCAGCTGTGATGGCCCCTTCCTTGAGGAGCAGCTGAGGACACCCTAGAAGAGGCAATCCCAGGCCACCGAAATCACCAAGGGTCAAGCAAGCATCTTCCCTCTGACAGGTACGATACTTGGTGAATAGAGTCTCACCCCTGATCTCAGGTGGCTCTGGGACAGAGAGGTAGACAAACATTGCTTCGTCAGTGCCCAGGAAAGCTGCTGTGAGAAAACAAGAGGCAGGTGGAGAAAGGTGGGGTCCAGTTCCCAGAAGAAATCAGAGATGGTTTCACTGAGAGCAAATATTAAAAAAGAATCCAAAAACATTAAACAGAAGTGGATAAGGTGGAGGCATCTCCAGAGGAAGAGGTAGGGTATGTGAGGACTCAACCTCATGCAAGGGGATGGTTTACTGATAGGGAAATGGAGCATAATTGGATGGTACAGAGGGTGTGGGGTATGGTGAGTGTGTGTGTGTGTGTGTGTGTGTGCAGGCATATGTGTGAGCATGTGCACACATGGGTATGTGCACTTTGCATGGGTATGCGGGCATATGTATGTACACGTGTGAGACTGGGTAATGTGTATGGGTGTCTGTCGCCTGACGACCACAGGGAGGATTAAAGGAGACAATTTATGCAAAGCAAACTGCAAAGTTCCTGCTATGGAATAAACAATAAATAATAGCTATGATTACCGATCTATTAAAAATGTATTGAGCAGAGCAACTGGGTGGCTCATTCGGTCAAATGTCAGACTCTTGATTTCCACTCAAGTCATGATCTCAGGGTCCTGGGATCAAGCCCCACATCAGGCTCCCTGCTCAGCGTGGAGCCTTCTTGGGATTCTCTCTCTCTCGCTCTCCCTCAGCCCCTCCCCTTTCCCCCATGTGCATGTTCGCTCTCTCTCTCTCTCTCTCAAGTAAATAATCTTTTTTAAGAAGAGGAAAAGAGGCTTCCTCTTACAGAGCTCACCCTTCAGTGTTTTGAAGACTATATTAGGATATTGATAATAATCTTCCAAAAAAGAATTGCTAGTTACTATCAAGAAAGATGATCTAAAACCTGGAAGTAAGTTCTGGGGATTGTCTAGCAGACTCGGTGGGGGATTATCTGGTTATATAAGGGTATGTGCCTTTGATTGATCTATTGAGTAGGTGATTTTATAACTCTGAAGACATTAGCTGATAGTAGCGTAAATGACTATCATCTGAGAGCAACACAAATAATTCTTGTCCATAAGCAATGTAAATGAATTATGTCTGGGCAAGGTGCAACTGTTTTTTTTTTTGTCCAGTGAGAAAAAAATAACTTATTGCAATACGATATCAATTAGTAAATTCCCTTCCAAATTCCTGGGACTATAAAAATCCCTATTCCTCACACTCTCCATTGAGCCAATTTTAATCAATTCATTAATTAATGGGCAAATAATATCTCTGACATGTGTTTGTTTCATATTTTTGTGAGTCATGTTTTATGAATTGAAAGTTATAATTTAGCAGCTTTAGATTTATTTTTATATTTTCTTTTTAAAAATTTAATTCCAATGTAGTTAACATACATACATATATAACATAACAAACTAATATTATTTTCAGGTGTATGATATAGTGATTCATCACTTTTTTACATCACCCTGTGCTCATCAACATGCGTGCACACTCTTTATCCCTATCACCTGTTTCACCTGTGCCCCCAGCCCCCTCCCCTCTGGTGACCAGCTGTTTGTTCTCTATATTTAGGAGTACAGTATGCTTTTTGCTTTGTCTCTTTTCCCTGCTTTGTTTTGTTTCTTAAATTCCACATATGAATGAAATTATATGGTATTTGCCTTTCTCTTACTGACTTATTTCACTCAACATTATACCCTCTAGCTCCATCCACTTTGTGGCAAATGGCAAGATTTCATTCTTTTCCATGGCTGAGTAATATTCCATTGTGTATATAGATAGACCACATTTTCTTTATCCATTCATTTATTAGTTATATATGTATTAAAGTGGAGAGAAGGCTCATAATGTTAGGAAAAGATTTAGTAAAAAATATAGGCAGGAAATGTATTTTGAATTTTATCCTGAGTCAATTAGAACAATAAACCCTCCAGAGCATTTATCAATTTTTGTAAGTATGCTATGGCTTTTTTTCTTTAACATGTATTGCACACCTGCTATGTATCAGCTACTTTCCTAAGTTCTTTACATACCTTGTTTCATTTAATTCTCATAAAATATCTATTTTATAGAAGAGGATACAGAGAGCCTGAATGATCCTGTAGTTTGATCAGTTATATAGCAGGTAGTGGCTCTGACAGGACCTGAGTCTGGAGCTCATAACCAGCACACTTTACTACTCAGAGCATCCTTGACATTTCTGAAGCTTGATTTCCATGCCTCTCTCCCCTTCCCAACCTCTCCCATGCTTCTCCATCTCTGGAAATGGCTCTTTACTGCTCAGCTGTCCAAACTTGGGTGTGATGTTTGGTTATGTCTTGGGGGATCACTCCACCATCGTCACATTTCTTGATACCTGAATATCACTCAAGTCTTCCTATTGAGTCAAGTCTTCCCCAGCCAACTCCTAGTTCCAGCCCCCATCATCTCTGGCTATGGTTAGTACAACACTCTCATATCCTCCCCTCTTTAGTCTCCACTTTGCAGTCAGAGAAGCCTTTCTGCACCACAAATCTGACCATGTCACTCCCACTTGTCTCAGGAGAGGTCCACATTCCTTCTACAGCCGTGGGACAGCGCCCTGTCCCCTTGCCAGCCTCTGCTCCCTCACTCCTCATCACTTTCCTGTAGCATCAGAATTCCAGCCCCTGGAAAAACATCTGTCCTTTCCTGCCTCATGCCTTTGCATAAGCTGTGCCTCTACTTAGAATGCATACATAGAGGCTACCTTGTTCTGACGCGTTTCTTTCTTTCTTTCTTTCTTTCTTTCTTTCTTTCTTTCTTTCTTTCTTTCTTCTTTCTTTCTTTCTTTCTCTTTTCTTTTCTTTCTTTCTTCTTTCTTTTTCTTTCTTTCTTTCTTTCTTTCTTTCTTTCTTTCTTTCTTTCTTTCTTTCCCCTAAAGATTTTATTTATTTATTTATTTATTTATTTATTTATTTATTTATTTATGAGAGAGAGAGAGAGAGAGAGGAGGTGCAGAGGGAGAGAGAGAAAGGATCTCAAGCAGACTCCACACTGAGTGCAGAGCCCAATGCAGGGCTCGATCCCACAACTGCAAGATTATGACCTGAGCTGGAAGCAAGAGTCAGATACTTAACTGACTGAGCCACCCAGGTGTCCCCAGATGCCACTTTCTGGATGAATGAAAACTTCTTGAGCAATCCCTCCAGATGGAGCTAATCTCTTCCTCTCTGGCTGCACATAACATTTACTGCTTTTTCTCTTAAGAACTTAACCATGAAAGATTCCTAACTCTGGGAAATGAGCAAGGGGTAGTAGAAGGGGAGGTGGGCGGGGGGATAGAGTGACTGGGTGATGGGCACTGAGGGGGGCACTTGATGGGATGAGCACTGGGTGTTATACTGTATGTTGACAAATCGAACTCCAATAAAAATATACATATAAAAAACTTAATTTCTTCCTCGAATTGCAATTATTTTATACAGATGGAGAATCTTGGAACAGATAACACAGAAGAGTGGAATGAGCACAGGCTTGGAATTAGACAAATGTAAGCTCAAAATTTAGTTACTTTTTAGCTGTAGCATTCACTGAAATTGCTTAATGAAGATAATATTACCTATCTTGCAGAATTATTGCAAAGAAAGGGTAAAAATAGGCTTAGTACAGTGCATGGGAAACAGCAGAAGCTCAATAAATATTTACGGAGTGGATGAAGGAGTCAATCTCAAAAGACTTTGTGGCATGATTTCTTTGTGAATGGGAAGAATCAGTCACTGGAAATTGTCAAAACCCCTTTATTTTGTACTTACATTTCTTATTGTATGGATGGATGAACAGAATGACAGAGATAGATAGATAGATAGATAGATAGATAGATAATAGAGAGAGCTATATAAGTAGATACAGATACAGATAGTTTATATAGTCAACTTGTTTTCCAAAACTCAGTCTGACAACTGCCCCCCATCTGCACCAACAGTGTGTTTCTTTAGAACCTCTGGGGGAAAATGGCTATAATTTCTTTTGGCAGTATAATCATGGCTTTGTGTCTGAAAGGCCCATTCACTGCAGTTTGGGAGTGGGGCTGGGGCAGATCTCCAGTGTCTGAAAAAAGAGACTGTGTAGTCTCCAGGAATTTAATAATGCCCTGCTGACATATGCCTGGATAGTCCAGGAACATTCTGGAAACTGGCATACAAAGGCACCCAGGAGTGGGAGGGGCCTGAGGGGCTCCGCCAGCTTTGAAGGGCTCACTTTGTATCAATTTCTGTCTTCTGGAGCAGAAAGGAAGAGAACGAGGCATCCAAAAATGGAAAAAAACGCATCACGAAACCCAGAAACTGAAGCGCCGAGCCTCTGTGAGGAGTCTCAAAAACCCAGCCATAAGCCCAAGACATGGTTTCCTCTACAATTCCATAGAAATTAAGGGTCAGGGATGAGAGAGGCAGGGTGTCCTTTCAAACACAACAAAAGTAGGGGTGCCTGGGTGGCTCAGTTGGTTAAGCACCTGCCTTTGACTCAGGTCATGATCCTGAGGTCTTAGGATCAGGTCATGGTCTCAGGGTCCTGGGATCGAGCCCCAGGTCAGGCTCCCTGCTCAGCAGGGAATCTGCTTCTCCTTCTCCCTATGCCCCTCCCCTGCTTGTTCTCTCGCTCTCTCTCTTTCTCTCCAATAAATAAGTAAAATCTTTAAAAATAATAAGTAAAATGCAACAAAAGTAAGTTGCATCCAGTGAATGGGGGTTGAATTTGGGAGTCACCTGTTCCTCCTTCCGCCGCCTTTGCTGACATCAGGCTCATGAAAAGAACAGCCTCTGTTTGCAAAGCGCACAGCGCCTCACTCAAGGGTGTTCACTCGATAAAAGTTGATTGGATTAAGTTATGCGGAGCTCTGTAGTTCCAAATCACTTCCACACACATTATCTTACTCAATACAAAACCATGGGAAATAAAGACAGTTTTAGTGCCCACGATAATTGTTATTATTCTTGCTTCCCAGTCGAGGAAACTGAATTCCCGAAGCTGAGCGCTGGAGCCCGCCTCACCAGTAAATAGTAGACCTAGGATTTAATCCCAGCACTCTGAATCTAAATTTATCTAGCAAACCTCTTTTTATTGCACTACACCACCTCCTTCCAAATACATAAGGGCGACAGAGCGGCAGGCTGCCGGGACGTACTTGAGACGTGGTGGGGTCCTGGGACCAGGGCTGGCTCTTCTCCAGGAGTAGGTGGCCATGCTGCAGGGAGGTCCCCTGCAAGGGGCAAGAGTGGCCGCACAACAGTCAGCACAATCTGGCTTTGGGTGTTACACACAACTAAGGAATAATAGCACCTTAAGGATAAAGCATTCTCGAAATCTAGAGGGAATTGTAGCCAAGAAAGAGGGAGTGCTTTATGCAAATCGCAGGGCAACTTAGCAACATGGCAAGGCTTGTAAACGAGTTCTCCTGCCTCTTTTCCTGCTAGAACTGATGAAGTATGATGCCCGGCTTGGTCAGCTTACTGGCTCCCTTGTTCCCACCACCCCCCACCGCCCAGAGCCCTACCCCAAAGCCATGTGGTACTGGGATTCCCTTCCTAGCCGCATGTTCTTCTTACCTGTCTGTGGATATTTTGGAGCTGGTGCCTTGGTCGGACTCGGGGTCTGTGTGCCAGGGGTGGAGGGTCCTGGGAGGAAGAGAAGGAGGAGAGAGCCCATGTTTTTTCTTGGGGTGCATGATGGGGAGAAGAAGCCCCATGCCACCAGTCCTGCCCTAGTCAACCAAAGGTGGTGCCTTCATGCCCATCCTTGTAAATTGTCTGTCTTCTTTATGGTAGAGCATGGGCTCATCTGAGCAATTCTTTTCATCATGTTCATAAAGTCCTGGCTTAAGGACCACTTCAGGATATGAACCTTGCTGTCAAGAACCTGGTCTCTGGCAAAAGTGGCAAAGCAGCCTCCTTGGAGGGGGTGAGGGTGAGGGAGATGGGATGGGCCATTTCAGTTGTGTGGTGAAATGGAAGCAAAGGAGGGTGAGGCTGACCTGCACGAGAGCAGAGAGGATGGAGGTTGGGGACAGAGGACATGTTCTCTGAGATGCAAACATAGTGGTTAGTGAAGAGAACAGGCCTTCCAGGCAGAGCAAAGAGCTTAAGCAAAGCCCCAGAGAAGTGAGTGGCAGTTTGTTTGCTACGACTGGATGGCTGGACTCTCGGGGATGATGTGGAGTGGTGAGGTGGGGGGGAAGCCAGCTGCTGGTTCCTTATGCTCCCCTGCTAGGCCATGGGTGTGGCAACATTGCATTAGATGCTGCTTCTGCTCCACGTGGGCCACTGCATTGGTACCCAAGCTGGGCAGCATCACACATGTGCAGACCACTATGGTCAGGGGGCCCACCTACATGGGGCAGTCTTGCCATTTTCTTAGAGGCGGTCAGCATAGGACTGTAAGCCCCCTGAACCAGAAGGTGTCAGTTGATGCTTGCTGGCTGGGTGCAACAGAGCAGCTTTAATCACAACCCAAACACAGAGTTTAACTAAATGACTGTAGAAATTATAGAGGATTAGAGCTGAAAGGGACTTCGGGCAAAAGCAGACCCAGGCTCTCCTCTGGTGATGTCCTGCTGGCCACTGCCCTTTGCGAAGTGGGTCCCTAGGAGCCGGCCACCACGCTGTACTGGGGGTGCCGTGGGACAGGTTGATAGGAGTTGCCAGGGACTGAGTGGTTCCCAGGTGCCACATGCTGAGCTGAACGCCTTAGTGAAGCCACCTGATTCAATCCTCACAGCTGCTCCAAAAGTTAGCTATCCCTGCCCCCAGTTTTGAAGATGAAAAAACCAGGACTCAGAGAGATCAAGAGAAGGGTCTCAGGACAGACAGCAAAGGTGGAGTCGATTTCAACCCTGCTGTGTCTGGAATAAAGACCAGACAGAGTAGCCTCAGGACTGTGCTGGCTGCTGATGTCCTGTTAGCCAAACCCAAATGTGTTAGCTTTTATTGTTCCTATGCCATCCTGTGAGGTGTTTCTCCCATCAATGGCAGTTACCAAAATTGCATCCCCAGATCTGTTGGTGCAATTGAGATTTTGAGTCTCAAGGCAAGACTTCGCATGTATACCTTCCATTTCTTAAAGAAATGCAGGTGGTCCTGCCAACTTTTCCTGAATGCCTGTTACGTTCCAGGTTCTTGAGGGGGGAGCATGGCCCACAGGCAGGAAGGTCAAATTAATGGACACAAAGCACAGACATGACGAGTCTTCTGATCTCCAGCTGTGGTGAGCTTGGAAGAAGGGCCACTGGCAGCAGGTGCCAGAGGAAGTGATTTTTTTTAAATCATTTTTTTTAAATTTTTATTTATTTATTTATGATAGTCACACACACAGAGAGAGAGAGAGGCAGAGACACAGGCAGAGGGAGAAGCAGGCTCCATTCACCGGGAGCCCGATGTGGGATTCGATCCCGGGTCTCCAGGATCGTGCCCTGGGCCAAAGGCAGGCGCCAAACCGCTGTGCCACCCAGGGATCCCCAGAGGAAGTGATTTTAAAAATAAATACAGTAAAACTTTTTTGTTTGATTATAGGAGGATAAAGATATGGAAAATTCATGACAGTGGAGTGAAGAAAAATAAAAATCATATCTACTTCCCAGATATAGTCAAGGTTAATACACTGTGAATTTCTTTTCAGTCTTATTTTGGTTCACTTTCTATTTTCTGTGTATTATTTATTACACACATACGTAAACACATAGATACATGAAACTGAGATCACATTTGACAACTTTTTTCTTGTTTTTTGTAACTCAGGCTTTCCTGATAGCACATGATTACATATGAATGCACATATCATTTTATTTGTGTATGTAGTTAACTAGTATGCCACATTATATTGCATATACATCGTGCATATGTGATTAATGAAATAACATTAATACCTATTGATCTTACGCCAAAAAGGCAGTTGAATTGGCTGGAGGGAACAGTATTGGCTCCTAGTGGTCACTTGCTTTATGAGCAGTGAAAAAGAAATTTTTCTGGAAATTGGAAATTTCTAAGTTCGATACATAAAACAGAGAGAGCATGGGAGACCCTGCAAAGAGGGAGTTTCCATTCATTCATTCATTCATTCAGGGTGAAAGAAGAGGGTTGGAGTAAAGAAAAGGAAGAGAGAGTTTGCTTTATGATTGTTAATTATGGTGCTAACTTAGGTTTCATTACTTTCCTGTGCATTGTATTTCAAAAATTTAGAAAATGTTTTAAAAACAGACAGGGCTAAATTTAGCTTAAAAATGGGGGAAATGAGAGTGAACACCTCCTCTTACCTGAGGTTGGGCTGGTCTGGGAGGAGCTGCCCAGTGTGGCTGCTGTCCTAGAGGGAGGCCCAGAAAGGCTCCTTGTGGCCGTGGCCTCAGCAGGCGATGTCAGCGTGGAGGACAGCATTTCCCAGGGAGGCCCTCCGGGTGCCAAGAACGTAGGCAGTGTGGGAGTCTGAGCCTGACTGTCCGTTGTCACCCATGGGGTCCTGGCCAACCTCCTGGTAGCTGATCATGAGACAGTAACAGGCCACTTACATTCTTGACCGATTTGATTCAGACATAAAATAACCAAAACACTGAAATGCTACCAAAGGGGAAATGCAACATGCATGCATAAAACAGGTAACTCAGGGATTTAAGCTCTACCTTGAACTGGAATGAATAGAACAAAGTAAACTTTATTTTCCTAACTACCAATTAAGAAAGGAATCTCTAAATTCCTTGGACATCCGAACAGTGGGCTCTCTCAAAGTTCATCGTGTGACCCAGTGGAAAGGTTATGGGGTTCGAGGTGAGGAGACCCTGAGAGGAAACTGTTTTTGCCTCCCTCATGTTATGACATTGAGAGCAAGTGACTTCACTTTTTTTTAGCTTTATCATTAAAATGGGGATGATGATAAAGCTAATAACGGTAATACGGTATCACAGGGTTGTGACGAAGCCCAATCATCCCTCGCTGGTCTTTTAAGTAATTCTATCTAGGTTTTCTCTTATTCATTTCCATGGTAGGCATGAAAAATATTTTTTTCAAGTTTTTAAAACTCACAGAGAAAAATTTAAATATAACAGTTAAGTTGGGGATCCCTGGGTGGCACAGCGGTTTGGCGCCTGCCTTTGGCCCAGGGCGCGGTCCTGGAGACCCAGGATCGCATCCCACATCGGGCTCCCGGTGCATGGAGCCTGCTTCTCCCTCTGCCTCTCTCTCTCTCTCTCTCTCTCTCTCTCTCTCTGTGACTATCATAAATAAATAAAATTTAAAAAAAAACAGTATTTCTAAAAAAAAAAAAAAGTTAAGTTGGTGGGACGCCTGGGTGGCTCAGCAGTTGGGCAACTGCCTTTGGCTCGGGTTGTGATCTTGGGATCCGACATCGAATCCTGAATCAGGCTCCTGCGGGGGGCCTGCTTCTCCCTATGCCTGTGTCTCTGCTCCTCTCTCTCTCTCTCTCATAAATAAATAAATAAATAAATCTTTAAAAAATAAAAATAGTTAAGTTGCAAGTTGCAAACAACTTCCATCTTTAAAATATTCAGATTTCTCATCCAGGACATGGTATATCACTTTATTTATTTAAATATGCCTTTATTACTCTCACTAAAGTTTTATAGTTTTTCTTATATAGAACCTAGCACTTTTCCTGCTAGACTTACAGCTAAGTATTTTATGGTTTTTCTTGCCGCTAGCAATCACATCTTTTTCTTTTTTTTTTTTTCCTTCATATTGTTCTGGGAAACTTTCTAATTATGTGGGATTGTCATGATACCAGCTAGCATACTAATGACTTTCTGGTTAGTGAAGTTGATTCCTTTTCCTCATTCTTGCTTTCCTTCCTGCCTGACTCCCATCAGTTTTTACCTCCTCCAGGAAGTCCCCTCGCTGGGCTCTCCAGTATAATAGTTCTTTGTAGGATAGATAATATCAGTTTACTTGCCCCATGTCTCCTCCCTGGACCGTAAGCTCAGGAATGAAAGGGAACATTGATAGAGCTGTGCTTTTAGCAGCTAACCCGGAGTCTGGTATTAAAAACATATCTGGATGAGTGAATGAATGAACGAATGAATTCTATAACTCTCGTCCCTTGTCGGAACTCATCAAGACAGTACTGGCTTTTAATGAAAGTGTTATCTCTGTTGTATCTTATTTCCAAATAGCATGAACATATCCTTTCATCTTCTGTGACAACAGTACTGATGGTATCTACAAAGATGGTGGCACATGATGTATGGCAGCTTTCCATGCTGGCATCAAGTCATCAACATATTTTTGGCATCATTATCCAGCCAGCTACAAATTAACCTAACCCTGCCATGAAATGTTGACCTCATTCCACCACATACTGTTCATTTCAGGAGAGATATTGCTAAGTGCTTTGCTGAAATAAGAATACATCATGGTACAACATACTTCACTTAGGTAAGATACTCCTATTGGGAGATGCTGGGTGAAAGATATCAGGGAGCTCTCTGTACTATTTTTTGCAATGTCTTGTGAGTCTTCAACTATTTCAAAATTTTAAAAATCATACAAATAAATGTCAGCAGGACATTATGCCAATGATACTTGGTGCCTTTGCTTGTCTGCATCAAACTCATATTGACTCACACCAATCTCTTATTTCAAGGATGCTGAAGGAGAACAGGGTCATTGGAGAAGGGATAGTGGAAGGGTTTCACTTATTTATGTGAGCTTAGGGGGGGAACAGGTGGGAGAAACAGGACAGGAGGGGAAAGGGAGAGAAAGCTTCTTACCCAAGGATGGGAGGGTGGGTGAAGCACTGCCCTGCGTGGCCGTGGCCCTGGTGGGAAGCTGGGCAAGCCTATCTGTGTTCCTTGTCTGCTCTCCCTCTGCAGGAGGAGTTGTCTCTGTCCATGGAGAGGTTCTTAGAACAGATGCCCTGGTGCTCTGGACTCCGCGCAGGGGACTTGTCCTCGGTAGCATTTGCTGGCTTGTGGGCATGAGCTTTGAAGTCATGGCTGTGCTCCTGGTAGCTGTACATTCAGTGAGATGGTCAATGGCAGATTTAATATGCTTGACACTTTGAGCAAAAAATTGTCAAGCCACTGAAAGATTGTTGGATGCAAATGTACCAAACACAGAGATCCAAACCTTACTTGGAACAGTACCACATGTCACAAAAGAGGAGGATTTCTTTTTGAATGGCAAATTAAGCTAAAATATCAATTTCCAAAAACACTATGTGGAGAAGCACTGTGAACAGAATGCAAAGCTGTCAGACTGCAAAGTATCCGACAACCGACAGGTTTCCTGACAGAACCTGAATCCATCAGAGTCCTCACCCACCTCACAGCCCTCAGCAGCTTGATGGCTCCAGAACTTTTTCCTAGAAGGGGGACAGGCTTGATCCATGTGTCCTATGGGTGCAACTAGAGACCGGAGGTGGAATTTGGGGGCATCAGAAGCTGCCAGGAAGAAGCTGCCTGAAAGATGGGTCCCCACTGAAATAGCAGGAAGGCTCAATTCGGAGGGCGATCTACACAGTGCCCTTGGATGCTCCATGAAGACAGGGAAGAAAAGACTCAGGTGTTCATTTTTACCTTCTAGCTCCTTTTGGGCAGCCTTTAGTGGTGGAAGCTGCATGTCAGGATGACAGGCTCCTATGAGCATTGGATCCCTTCTTCTGGGTTGGATTTCAGCCCTCACTTGCCCCTTTGGCAGGTCACTGTACAGGGCACATCCTGTACAAGGGTAAGACATGGTCCTGCAGCCTCATCTCTTCTCTCCTGTTTTACTTCTGGGATCAGTAGAACCCACACGCACCAGAGGCCTGGTGCTTGTTTCCAGATCAATTGGACATAGGGCTAAGTGCCTTCCTGGCTATCACTCAGCCAGGTGACTGGCTATCAAGCACATCAACCTTGCAAATACGTGTCAACTTGTAAACATGTTCTCTCTTCCCAAGCATTTGTACTTCATAAAGGAAGACAAAGGGTAGATATAATTAAGATGGTGTGGGAAGGTCTTGGGAGGACTCTCTAAAGAAGTGAAATTGACCCAGTCCTTGGATCTGCCCTCAGAATCAAGTAGGCAAAGGGAATCCAACAAATTCCTACTTCATCGTCTCATCAAGCAGCCTCATTCCATACAAGTTGAGGTTCCTTCCTCAGCATAACTAAGATACATAAACAGAACTGTTATAAAAGCAAATCAAGGCAGTCCCCTGAAGTAGAATTGGAGATTTATTGTAAATTTCATTTCACTCCAAGAAACGCTGTCCAAGAGCCTCCTATGGACATGATATCATGCAAGGCACCAGGGGGAAGGCAGATTGTGAGGCTGAAGGAGACTTGGTGTCTGCCTTGAAGGATCATTCAGTGAGGAGACACACACAGAAAGTCACTTGTGTTCCAACCTGGAGTAACACAGAGTCCAAATGATGAATGAGTGTCATATTAAGAAGTCATAGAAGATAGAAGAAAAATATTGATTGGGGGATTTTTAGGAAAAAGATGGCAGCAGCTGAGCTGGTGATTGACAGACATAGTGGGGCTCTGAAATATGGAAAAGTAGGAAGGAGCTCCAGGCTGAGCAGAGCGACACGGGCATGCAGAGAGATGCCATCTGCAAGAAAGGCAGGAGTTTCAATGTCATTTTAGCAGAAGGTTCAAGGAAAAAGAGAGCAGATGAGGCTGGGCATGATGACAGAGCAATGTATGCTCCAGGCTAAGGGCTTTGGACCCTCTGCTACCGACTCTGTTCTGAGCAGTGATGAGACAAAACCCAAATGTATTTTAAGACTATTGCTCTATTGGCAATAGAGGGATATTTTAAAGAAATATGAAAGGAAGACTGGTTCAGAGGCTATCCCATTTCAAAGGTAGATGAGAAGGACTGGAACCACAGCAGCAGCAGATAATCTTGGAGGACCAGCCAGATTCCAGAAACTTTATTCAGCTACAAATGATCGTTAAGTGTAGGGGTGAAAGTGTGTTCAAAGGTAGTTCCAAAAATGCCACTTGTGCCACGGAAGAGAGAGGCAGATGGGCAGCAGTGTGCGCAGAGGGGTAGAGGATGGTTGGGAGGGGCTGTGTATTATAGGGTGACAATGTATACAACAGGGTCACTAATTCAATTACCTACAAAATCCAGGTAGTTAATCTGAGAAAAATGTGTCAGGTGATAAGGAACAGAGAAGTCTATGGAAAAGAGGAGGATGGTGTCCCTCCTAATGGGAGGAATGGAGACAGTGACTACTCAACTCCAGTGGAGTCATCAGTTCTTCTTTTGTAAGAGAATCCAGAGATGAATTTTCTTTAGTGGTGAAACCCATTGATTTTAGCACAGTGTAGCTAAACAAAACACCCGAGGGCAGCATTCAGTTTTCATTTTGCTACCTGGGAACCCTGGCCTGGAGCCTCTAGTAGGAGCGTTGGGGGTTTACACTCACCCAGAACACCAGCCATGCTGCTGGTGAACGTGTAGTTGATAACAGGAGACTTCTCCGCCATCTCCCAGAAGTCAGAAAGATTCCTTCCTACAAAAACCACACCAACAAGATCAAATCCTGGGTTCGCCTGCTGGAAGGTTCTGTTTAAGTCTCAACTCAGAGAACTTGTCAAAGAATGGCGGGTAGTTCACCTGACTTTCCTGTCATCACACAGATGAAGATGCAGTCGGATTCATTCGTTTGGCTCACTGTAAGACAAACCAGTACACCAGACTTAGCAGTGGGTCTAAAGCTGTAGGTCTTTGGTTGAAATGAACATTAAACTGGAATCCCTAGCTTAAGATGTTATAGGAAAAATAAGGCAAACTCCTTTTTAAGGCAACTCTGATTTTCTGGGGATTTTTTTTGGGGGGGGGAGGTGCAGGACAATATAATGGCTAAGGGTACAGACTCTAGGGTCAGCTGCCAGTGTTAAAATATCAGCTCTGCTGTTTACTAGCAGAATATGTGGCCATCAGTGAATTACTTGACCTCTCTATGTCTCAGTTTACCCATTTTAAAATGGTGAACATTTGAATTCCACAGTCCCTCATGGAGATCACTGTAAGATGGAAGGTTTTATATGAGTTTGGTACCAGGACTTATTTGGTCGCAAATCTGACTTGACAGATATGAGGCTAGTTAGTCTTCAATTTGTCTCATTTAGTGTAAAGGGTCATTTTGCCAAATGAATATGAATGTGTTTAATTATGGCAGGATGCTGCTGGCAATGTTTTATCATGTGTGGTATAGGTGTCTTACTAGACCTTCAAAAGTCTGGAAACTAATGAATTCCTAAACATCCTTGTCCCTTAAGATGCTACCCAAAAGAGGCGCCTGGTTAAGCAGTAGGTTAAGCATCCAACTCTTGGTTTTGGCTCAAGTCATAATCTCAGGGTCATGAGATGGAGCTGTGGTGAGTGTGGAGACTACTGGAGATTCTCTCTCTCCTCTCCCTCTCCCTCTGTCCCTGTCCTCCTTCTTTGTGCCATGCACTCTCTCTCTCTCTCTCTAAAAAAAAAAGTTTTTTTGTTAAAAAAAAGATGCTGCCCAAAACAATGTGGACGTTTGCTCACACATCCTTCGAAGGATGGCTGTGATGACCCAGTAAGATAATGTGCATGGTACCTGGCAGATAGAAGAACTCAGTAAATAGACAAAATAATAATAATTATCACTATGACTGCAGTCCTGTTATTATATATATTAGCATAATGAGCAAGAGCATGGAATTTAGAGCCAGATCACCTGGGTTGGAATTGCATTTCTTCATAATGACCTTAGGCAAATTACTTGACCTCTCTGTGCCGTGATTTCCTTACCTATAACACGTGGATACATATGTAATTATTCCACAAGGTTATAATACATGGAAAGGCCTTGGAAGAGTCCTGCAGCTGATGTATCTAGTACTATTTCTCCTTCTCCCTTCTCCCTGTTTCTAACACAATAGTTGCTCCATGGTGCAGCACCCCAGCCTTCTGATGAGGCCATGTGTGGGCAATTGACTAGATTTGTGCTTTCCAAAGTGAGTCCCTGGGGGAATGTGACTTGCTTGGGGTTATGTGAAGCCACTGTGTAGTGAGGCAGATCTTCCTCAACTGTACATCGAACATGGTCTTGGGCTGCAAATAGATGCTCATACTAAACTCTGAACTGACCTTCAGCAAAATAGGCAACCTCTCCAAGTCTCAGTTTTTCATCTTTAAATTGGGATTAAAGCTATCTAGTAGAAGCTGTTTTCTTGAGTCTGCCTAGATTCCCTTAACTCTGAGCCTTGGATTCTTCCTCCAACATTTTAGATACCAGGAATAACTCTGGTTGGAAGACGGAGCCTTCAAATACTAGTGGTTGAAACTGGACCACATTGATTGTTAAAATAAAACTTACATAGAGTTCCTGGCAGCCCAGCATGTGGCAGGGCTTGGGGTGGGGATTCCACTAGCTTTGGTTATATATCCAAAGTTTGGATAAATTTGGATAAGTTGTATATATTTGCCAAATCAATTTTCTAAGCATTTTCAAGATGAACACACCTGAGAGGATGGAAGTTGACTTAAAAATCTCTGTGAGGTAGCTGGTTGAATTTCCAATGACATCCACCAGTAGGGCTGTGAAATCTGCAAGAAGGATTGAGGAGATACAAATTTCTGATCCAGAAAGTTGAGGGGAAAGGTACAGTATATTTGGACTTTTGGGAGTAGATTTTACAAGTTCAATTTTGTTCAGTGTGTTGAGGAATGTTAATCATCATATAGAGAAATATTACTAGTTACAAACATGCCTTCTTTTCAGGCAAGGAGAACACTTCTGGATACACAGTCATAACTCCCTTCCTCCTCCCATTGCCCTCTCCTCCCAAATCCCTCCATGCCAACACCAAATGAGTGAGAAAAGCCACATTACTGAATAATGATTTTTCCCATTTGTTGTCCCCTGTTATTTCATCCAATTGTTTTAGAATACCAAGTCCATCTGACAGGAAGCAGCTCACAGTAATGCAACATAATTTTACAATAATTTTGTGGGTTTTTTTGTATATTCTTTTATTGGAGTTCTATTTGCCAACATATAGCATAACACCCAGTGCTCATCCTGTCAAGTGCCCCACTCAGTGCTCATCACCCAGTCACCCCAACACCCCCCCACCCACCTCCCTTTCCACCTACCCCTTGTTCATTTCCTAAAGTTAGGTGTCTCTTGTGTTACAATAATTTTGGATTTTAATGTGATGTCAACATTAGTGGTGGGTTAAAAAGAGGCAAGAACCCTATGCAAAACAGAAGCCTGATGGGAGGGGATTGGGAAAATTTCACAACATTTCAGGCTATAAAATCTTTGTGAACTTTCTCTCTGAGCAGGATTTGAGTAGGACCATTGCTTGACATGGTGGGTGCCATTGACCAATGAAAGCTTCCAGTGACAATGCACTTCCAAGCAAACCTCCTTCATTGTTTATTTATGGTTTTCCATGATCCAACACATTTTTGGCTTCCAGGGCAAAGGATGTGAATTCTTGGAGCCCCAAACAGGAAAGAAGAATCTTCTGGTGTCATCCAGATAATTTCCTGTCATGCTTTATAAAAACACTTCTTTTACTAATGGGATGATGAGTTCAGGTGTGGGGTTGGGGGCAAGCAGATTTGAAAATATAGAATACAGAGGACTGAAAATGCAGAGCCCAGAGAGGCAGGAGAATGTCATGTTATAACCAATGGAACATGCAGCATGTGAAGCCAACAGGAGAGGGACACTTCTCTACATGAACCAGATCCATGGTGTGATCTTACCACACCTGCATGGACACATGGTCAACCTCTGGGAGGGGAGACATTGATGCAGATGTGGACACCTGGCCATACAGAAGGAACACTAACTTGAGTGTACTCCTTTTCACATCTCTTTAGACCAGTCTGAAGAAAGGTAGTATTTCATTATTTCTTCCATTTATTTTCTTCCTGCTTCTCAAATTTCTTTTTTGTTCATTAATTCACTTATCTAACAAACATTCATTGAGTGTTTGTGGGGCACCAGACACCTACTCAGTACTGGAGGATTGCATGAAACACAATCTCTGCCTGCCAGAAGCTGAGATTAGTGGGAGAGAGAGGGAGACTAATAAACTGACCTATAAACTGAAATTTGCTACTAACACTTCCCAGAAGCCAAGACCATGGCTCTGGAGCAGGACACCAAGATGGAGTCCAGGTTGTGCCCAAGTTTCAGAGAGACGATGGAACTTTCCCAAGGTCACCCAGGATGTGGTGAAACCTGAATTTGAACTAAGGTCTATGTTGGGCCAAAGCTCCCACTCTTCCCAATGTTCCCACTACTGTTCAAGCAATGTCTTAACACATTGTGTGAACTCTCCCTTCAGAATGGCTTTTACAAGGCTTGGAAGAAAACCAGCTATCATAACCCCAGAGTCGTCCCTTGTTTTGATGAAAATTTGGGTTATCCAACTTACTAGCAATACCGATACAGAAGTGATTTCTGATTATCTTTTTTAAAAAAGATTTTATTTATTCATGACAGACACCCAGAGAGAGAGGCAGAGATACAGGCAGAGGGAGAAGCAGGGTCCATGCAGGAAGCCCGACGTGGGACTCGATCCCAGGTCCCCAGGATCATGCCCTGGGCTGAAGGCAGTGCTAAACTGCTGAGACACCCAGGCTGCCCCTATTTCTGACTATATTTATATATAAATAGAAAATAGGGGAGAAAAGCCCTTTTGCCTATATGGTTGGTAATGATTTAAGAATGTGTCTTAGTACTTTGTGTTGGCAAGGGTGTGGAAGACATGAGCTCTCAAAAAATATTGGTAGAAGTGTAAACTTAGGCAAGATGTCTTAGAGGAAATTTTAGCAGTTTGAATTACCACAAGATTATTTCCCTGTCAGACAACAATTCTATTTCAAGGACTGTATCCCACAGCATAATTAGGCAAGTACACCAAGTACTCCAAGCACACAGGTATTCATCATAGCATTGTTTATAATTATAACAACACTGAGAATAAACTAAGTTCCCATCAAGAAGAGACACATTAAAAACATTATGGTACATTTTTTCAACAAATATTATGGATTCATATGAAGAACGAGGCATATTTGTAGTCATTGGAATAGAATGGCTTTTAAGATGCACTGATTAGTTTAAAGATGGATTCTAAAGCTGCGTGGAAAACTTGGTAGATATGGGTGGTTGTCTCTGAATATCCATTCTCCTACCTTCTTTTAATAAGAGAACATGAGGGCAGCCCGGGTGGCTCAGCAGTTTAGTGCCACCTTTGGCCAAGGGTGTGATCCTGGAGACCTGGGATCAAGTCCCACATCAGACTCCTTGCATGGAGCCTGCTTCTCCTTCTTCCTGTGTCTCTGTGTCTCTGTCTCTGTCTCTGTCTCTCTCTCTGTCTTTCATGAATAAATAAATAAAATATTTTTTAAAATAAGAGAACATGAAATTTCAGTTGGGCACATGGTGGCTTAACATAATTGAAAAACTACATTTTTTGAGCCTGTTTGCAGGTGGGTTCGGCCATAGGACTAAATCCTGGGCAACAGAGTGTGAGAAGCCATGTAGAAGGTTTCCAGACTGTGAGTGGGAATGTCATCAGTTTCTTTCTCCTCTCCCATGTGGCTGGAATGTGGATGTGGACTACAAGAACAAGAGCAATCAATCACAGGAGGCAGAGCAACAAGCTAGAAGGAACCTGGGTCCCCTAAACCATCAAGCAGAGCAGCACTGATAGGTTTACCCAGATGGTCACACATGAAAGCTACCCCCTTCTACCCTCTGTCAGGCATCTTATTTTGGGGTCATTTGTCATAATAACCTGGCTTGTATTCTAAATAGTATAGAGAATGTAGAGTAGGATGGGTAAATAGATGGGAGGATGGATGGAGTAGGCATCCATCTAGTTGGCATCCATCTGACAACTAGTTGACAGATGGCTTAGGTAAGTAGATTAGAGAGGTTGCTTAGATCACCTTGGGTGACGTGATTACCTATGGATGTTGGGATTTCAGATGTTTTTGATTTTTTTGATTATAATGTCTCTGTCATATGGCATTTTGACATCACAATACATTATTTTTTTTAAATCAAGAAAATGTAAGCAATTTTCAGTTAGAAAAAAAATATGCAAATATACCCTCACAGGAGGGCTTTAAAGAGTTGAGACTATTCAAGTGAAAACGATCCAGGTCTGAAGAGAATCCACAAATACATCTTCCCCCCCGGTACTGAGCAAGCTGTCCTGTGTATAGCCTCTCATCGCAGTGATTTGAGGGGAGTAGACATCAGCACTTTGTGATGTGTCCATTGTGAACCTTGTGAAAATTGCTGTGCCTTACTGGAGGAGTAGCATGCTATTTTATCAGTGGTAATGATCCATGGATCAATTCTTTTCAAATAATCATTTCAAGTATGTGGAAATATGCTTTGGCTCACCGAGTAGAATTAGAAACTCTTTTCCTGCAGATGTGACTCTGCTTTTTACATCTTATTTTTATCTTTTATACAATCAAGGCAAGGACTCAGTGCCCACACAAAACTAGGCCCCCAGCAGGGGCTAATGAGAGGCTGAGGAAGATGTGGTTATGGACAACATTTGTCCTCCCACGTGTAATTTGTTGATAAGGGCCAGTTAAACAAGATAATGGCTGCAAGGTACTTGCTGCAGGGTCTGGCACACAATACTCATTAAACATTACTAATTACTCTCCTTAAAATGTTCACAATATTTGTTCCAGAAATTCCACTTCAAGGAATCTATCCTTTGAAAGCGATCTGAAACGGGAAAGTTTTATGCACCAGGATGTCTAATACAGGATTTTTTTATGTTAAAAAAAGCCTAGAATACACCCCAAAGTCACCAGCATATGGCTAAGAAAATACTGCTAACGTTTACAGGCTATGTAGTCATCACAAATGTTTGCAGAGTTTATAATATCCTGGAAAATATTTTAAGATTGGGTCAAGTGATAAAAAAGACCAGGAGGCTTTTCCACCTTTACTCCTTACTTCTCTTACAATCTATTTTTTTAAAAGAACAGCCAAAGAGATTCTTTTAAAACATAACTTAGATCATATAACTCCTCCTCTGTGTGGACAATAACACCGGCTTCCTTCTTATTCAGAGTGAAAAATCAAAATCCTTGAGTGGATTATAAACTTCTACTTGATTCTCAACACCCTCCCTACTTTGCCCCTACAACTCTGAGCTCATTTCCCATGATCGTCTGCTGTGGCTCACTTGCTCCAACGATGCTGGCCTCTCTAGTCCTTACCCTGCTGCCCAGGCTTTTGCCTGGAACACTGTGTACCCAGGTACCCCAGGGCTGCCTCTCCATTTCCTGCCTCATTAGGGAAGACTTCCCTGGCCACCCTACACATAACAGCCATGCCCGCCACCATTTCCCTCCTCACCCTTTCCCTTGCTTTATTGTTCTCATGGTCATGTTATTAGCTACACATAATGCATTTTTTTATTTATTCATTGACTCTCTGTCCCTCCCTAGTTCATGAGAGCAGGGTGTGTGTGTTCACTTTGCCCAGCGTGGTACCCCCACACCTCTAAGAGAGTCTGGCTAATAGTATGTGCCCAATAAAGTATCATTGAATGGGTGAATTAGTGGTAAGAGAGTAATTTTCAGTTTTACTTTTCAGGATTCTCTAACTAGAAAGAACATCAAATAATTTTAATTTTCAGCTATAAAAGTAATACATGAGTATACTAGCTTTGAAAGAAACATCTGGTGACACCTTTGTACACTGCAAAACACGCATCACGATCTTCTTCAGAGGTAAACAACTATCCGGTGTCCAGATATGTATCTCTTCATCAACGACAGTGTATTCTACACATTATTTTGTCTAAGTCTGTTTTTCTAATTGAAAATGACATGAGGGGAGCCCTGGGTGGCTCAATGGTTTGGCACCTGCCTTCGGCCCAGGGTGTGATCCTGGAGTCTCAGGATCGCGTCCGATATTGGGCTTCCTGCATGGAGCCTGCTTCTCCCTCTGCCTGCGTCTCTGCCTTTCTCTGTGTGTCTTTTATGAATAAATAAATAAAATCTTTTAAAAATGCCATGAAAATGTTTTCATATTTGGGGCAAATCTGGCCACACCCATTCATTAATGCATGGCCTCTGGCTGTTTTCCAATGTATAGACTATTTAACCATTTTCCTGATGATGGATATTTATGTTGTTCTCAGAGTTTCCTGCTAAAAAAAGCTGCATGAACACATCGTCTTTGCCCGTTTGTTCAGACTTAACTATTTTCCTAGTCTAAAAACCAAGCAAAGAACTTTCTGTGACAGCCAATAGGTACATATCTAAGCATAATAGATACCGCTGTGTTTTCTTATTTCACTCTAAAGAGAAAAAAATTAAGTCAAACATATCCAGAAGGGTACAAGCAAAATCAGGAAAGCTGCAAGCCTGGCAGGTAGCTCCACCCACCTGATAAGTCATTGGTCCGGTTGTTCAGACAGTAACAGTACCGGGTGGGGAATTTGTCAGGGTCCACAGTCTTCAGGTTAGAAACTGTGAAGAGACACGATCCAAAGGCAATCTTATGAACAGAAATCTCACAGAGGAGGACATAGACATGGCCAACAAGCACATGAGTAAATGCTCCGCATCACTGGCCATCAGGGAAATACAAATTAAAACCACAATGAGATACCACCTCACACCAGTGAGAATGGGGAAAATTAACAAGACAAGAAACCACAAATGTTGGAGAGGATGTGGAGAAAGGGGAACCCTCTTGCACTGTTGGTGGGAATGTGAAATGGTGCAGCCACTCTGGAAAACTGTGTGGAGGTTCCTCAAAGAGTGAAAAATAGACCTGCCCTACGACCCAGCAATTGCACTGTTGGGGATTTACCCCAAAGATACAGATGCAGTGAAACGCCGGGACACCTGCACCCCGATGTTTCTAGCAGCAAAGTCTACAGTAGCCAAACTGTGGAAGGAGCCTCAGTGTCCATCGAAAGATGAATGGATAAAGAGGATGTGGTCTGTGTATACAATGGAATATTACTCAGCCATTAGAAATGACAAATACCCACCATTTGCTTCGATGTGGAGGGACCTGGAGGGTATTATGCTGAGTGAAATAAGTCAATCGGAGAAGGACAAACATTATATGGTCTCATTCAATTGGGGAATATAAAAATTAGTGAAAGGGAGTAAAGGGAAAGGAGAGAAAATGAGTGAAAATATCAGTGAGGGTGACAAAACATGAGAGACACCTAACTCTGGGAAATGAACAAGGGGTAGTGGAAGGGGAGGTGGGCAGGGGGTTGGGGTGACTGGGTGATGGGCACTGAGGGGGGCGCTTGGTGGGATGAGCGCTAGGTGTTATGCTATATGTTGGCAAATTTAACTCCAATAAAACAAACGAACAAACAACAACAACAACAACAACAAAAAAACAGAAGGCAGTCTTGACATAGAGCCTGGCCCTGCCAGCCCTTTGCTCCCCATCCTTGCCAACAGGAAGAGCCAGGCAGCACTTACTGTTGTAAATGGCCACAGAAAACTTGTAGAAGGCAAAGGAGCTGTAGGAAGTGATGCTTAGCAGGGAGAAGAACTTCTTGGTATCTGCCAAGGATATTGAGATAAAGAAGCCATCGGACAAATGCCTACTGACATTAATAATACTATCGATTAGTCAACAGATAATAGAAATGAAAAATACAGGGGTGCCTGGGTGGCTCAGCTGGTTAAGCATCTGCCTTTAGCTCAGGTCATGAGACTGGGATTGAGTTCTACATTCCCTGTTCAGTGGAGAGTTTGTCTCTCCCTCTCCATCTGCCTCTGCCACTCCCCCTGCTTGTGCTCTCTCTCTCTTTCTTTGTGTGTCAAATAAATACATAAAATCTTTTTTTAAAAAAATAAATTAAAAATGCAATGAACAAGTAATAAAAGTAAATAGCAAAAATAAACAATAATATAACAAACATTGAAAATAAATCAGATAAAAGCAAACCCCAAATTGCAAAAGTGCATGCCCCTTAGCTGTGTTTTCCTTATCCGTCCCTAAGCCCTGACAATTCTCTCTCAGTGTCATTGTGATTAGAAATATCAGCACATATGCTGTGTCTGGAATGCAGCTTGCTCTCAAAATGCTGGCAAGCCTCTTACTTCACTTGGATGTTTTCAGTCTCCTCAGGAGTTAGGTGGGACACTGAGTTCTCCATCTGCACGCGGAGATGCTGGGGCATCGAGGTGTGATCTGTTTTGCCCATCTTGCAGACCATCCAGAAGTCACGTGCATACAGGCCTAAGCGGGCCTGGATGGTTGGTGCTTTTTTTTTTTTTTAAGATTTTATTTATTTATTCATGAGAGACACACAGAGAGAGGCAGAGATACAGGCAGAGGGAGAAGCAGGCTCCCTGTGGGGAGCCCAATGCAGGACTGGATCTCAGGACCCTGGGATCACGACCTGAGCCAAAGGCAGATGCTCAACCACTGAGCCACCCAGGTGCCCCCTGCCCCCTTTTTAAAGAAAAGGATACCTTTTAAAGCTCTACTCAGCATTCCATTCACCAGCTCTGTAAGATTCAGGGCGGACAGATCGACCGACCTGGCAGGCAGCTCTGAAAGAGATTTGCGGTTGATGTCACTGGCTGGCTTTTCTTGCCACAGAAGTTCCCCTTTTCTGACATTCAGGCTGATGTGCCTCCTCTTTGGACACTTACTGAGCTCACAACCACAGCACAAGGGGCACAAGGAATTCAAGGGTAAGGGGCAGTGCCCGTGCTCAGGAGATGACAGCCAGTGGCATGCATCATGACAAGCTAGATGGGAGAAGTCCACGTGCAGGACAGGAACTCTTAGTCTGTGAATAATTTATCTCTGCATTTGGAGACGGTAGGGACAGGCGGGAAAAGCCCACATTCAGTGGGAAGGCCCAGGAAACCACACTCAGCAGCACTGAATTTAGCAAGGACTACATTGTCTAACAGACAATGCTTAAGCTGGGTGCTGGTATCTCTGGGGGAAAAGCTTTTTTCTTTCTTTCTTCTTTCTTTTCCTTTCTTTTCTTTCTTCCTTCTTCTTCCTCTTTCTTCTTTCTTTCTTTCTTTCTTTCTTTCTTTCTTTCTTCTTTTTTTTTAATTCTGCAAGTCTGCTGCTTGGGCTCCATCATCAGAGATTCAGGTTTAATCGGTCTTGGATGTGGCTCAGACAACCACACAGAAATCGATCGACCAGTGGGTCACTCTCCCGGACACTGGTAGCGGGCAGCCAAGTGGAGAGAAGCTGCTAGGTTAAAATTCGCCCATCTCCTAGCTCTTCCTTGAACCTTCAGAACAGCAGCTGACGAGGTGAAAATAGTGGTTCATGCTCCTCTTTATATTTTTACTAACATAGTCTTTTTCAACGCTTACTTAATGCTCAGATAATTGTGGTGGATCACACAGTCTGAAGCCTGGGGAGATGATGCACCGTGCTGTGGGGACTTGGAGTGGGGGTCCTGAGAAGGGTGTCACCCACGGAGCCCCAGTGGGAAGGAAAATACTCACCTGTGGTATCGAGAAAAGCCATCCCCTTTTCCTTCCTCTCTTCTCCTCCAAGGCCAGACACTGGGGAGAGAAAAGGCTTCAGGGAGACATAGGAACCTGTAACACCAGCTTCAAGTCACTGGAGAAGCCTTGGGGGCCTCTACGCAGCAGCCCCCAGCTCAGTGAAGGTCAGAATCACCAGCCTCGTGCAAAGGCGACTCCTCCCCTGAATACGCTAGTCTCCTTGGGCTGATCTTGACCTAGAAATCCCCATTTTAATAAGCAGGCAGGTGATGCCCAGGCAGGGTGTCTAATCTACCCCACCCCCTTACTCAATCAGGAAACTGAGGCTCAGAGAGGGCAAGAAACTTGCCTAAACTGTAGAGCCCAGAACCTGCTTCCCAAGAGCTGTAGAGTGGCCTTCCAAAATATCAGGCCACCTGCCCACTCATTGGAGTTTGTGCAGTCAAAGAAAATGTCACAGGAAATCTTGAAATGCCTAGAGCACACATTCAGTCTTTATTCATTCAACAGACACTCACTGAGGGCCAAGCAATCATGCTGGGTGTTGGGTCTAAAGAGGTCCAGGGAAAGGGGCAAGTCTCTACCTCCATGGGGCTTACTGTCTGTGCCTCAGGAGGGAGGAGGGACATGCATGTGTCATTACGTGAGGAGTGGCAGACAGGGCACTCGGGATGTGGTGAGCTCCTCCTGTGACCTGGAAGATCAGCTGCTTTGGACTAGGTGGCAGTAGGATCATCCTGCATTTGTTGCTACTATTGTTGCCATGATTACCTTCCCTGTTACATTCCAGGGGAACAGGTGCTTTTATATCCATTTTACAGGTGGAAAAACCAAGGCAGCGACAGGCTGAAGAATGTGTTCCAGAGTTCCAGGGCAAGTTAAGAGTCAGGGCTGGCCTACTTACCTGTCACACCAAGGACAGCAGCCTCTTTTTCCTTTTTGATGTCTTTGTTTACAGACACTATAATGAATGAAATTGCATCATGGAAGCACAGCCTTATACAATTTATAACATTCTTTTTTTTGTTAAATATTTTATTTACTTATTCATGAGAGACACACACAGAGAGAGAAAGAGGCAGAGACATAGGCAGAGGGAGAAGCAGGCTCCCCACAAGGAGCCTGATGTGGGACTCAATCCCAGATCCTGGGGTCAGGACCTGAGCTGAAGGCAGACGCTCAACCACTGAGCCATCCTGGCGTCCCAATTTATAACATTCTTAAAAGCCATCCTGTCCAGCATTCCTTTTGAAGGTTGAGGGTATTAAGGCCTAGGGAAGTGAAGTGAGGTACCTCCATCCCATATCTAGCTGGTGGTCCTGTTTTCTTTCCACTGAGTCCCTGGCAACCCTTTCTCAGCTCTGCTACTAAGGATTTGACTATTTTACATCCCTCCTAGAAGAGGCATCATGTAGTATGCATCCTTCTTGACTGCACTGTTCCACCTAGCTTAATGCCCTCCAGCTCCAACAAGATGGTGCTGTGTATGGCAAGATTATCTTCCATTTTAAGGCCGAATGATATTTCACTGTATGTACGTATCACATTTTCTTTATCCATTCATCTGCGGATGGATGTTTAGAGTGTTCCTTGCTTTTCAAACAGCCTGTAGGAACTTGGATCCAGGTAACTGTTACCTGTGTAAGCCAGTTTGACCTTTCATCAGGTATCAAGCTTCCTGATTAAATACTGGAGCTTGGGGGATCAGAGGCAGGTAGGATCTGTGCTTCTCCTTCCCCATACATGGTTACTGAAGGAGGTGGGTTATGTCACAGTAGTAGGAACTCTGAGACAGACGCATATGATCAAGTAGGCCCTAAGCTGGCACACAGTCTGGTTTCCTGTCTGGTGCTCTGAGCTATCTACATGATGTAGCCCCAGTGATGTTTGTGGCAGACACCGACCTGGCCTGTGATGGAGCCAGGAAGGAGAAACCTTTGTACAGGTGAAGGATCGGGGTCATGTGGGCTTGGGAGCTCCAGTCTCCAGGGGAGCTCTGGGCTATGACACTTGCAGGATTCCTGCACCTGTCAAGTCAGTTTGGTGGGCCTTGTGTAATCTTCCTAACCAAGAACTGTTCTTGAACACCACTCCTTCTACTAAGGAAATGTTATTTCCACCACTCCTTTTTTTATAATTGCAAACCTGTGGGTGGATTTTGATAATGATAATTAGAAGTGTGAACTGAACACCCCTGAAGAAGAAATTTCAGAACAAGATGCCACGTAGAGCAGTTTTCAAATAAATTACCACATGGATAACGTAAAACTATTGTTCTCTTTTTGGATAAAAAGACCACCAAAGTAGTATCTTTAAGATAGAAGGTGTTTGTTGCTTTTCATACTTTTTCATGCTTACTATTTTGATCAGCTTTCATCCTGTGTGTGATTACCTGTGGAGCAGAAATAGTTACCATTTGAAGAGGAGAAAATTGAAGCCTCATATAAGGGAAATATTTATTGAAAATCACTCTGCTCATACACAAGAAATTGGTACAACTGGTGTCCTCTGGGGGAAAGGAAGTGGTTGGCCAGGGACCATTTTAACTTTATATACTTATGTACCTTTTGCATTTTGAACCACATGAATGTACTAATTAAAAATAAATAAAAATTAGGGACACCTAGGTGGCTCAGTTAGTTGAGCATCTGATTCTTGATTTCAGCTCAGGTCATGATCTTGAGGTTGTGAGATCAAGCCCTGTGTTGGGCTCTGAGTTGGGCTCCATGCTAGCCATGCAGCCTGCTTATGATTCTCTCTCTCTCTCTCTCCTCCACACACACTTTCTATAAAAAAAAAAATAAAAATAAAAATAAAGGGCAATCGTAAAAAAAAAAAAGGGCAATTGTGCCCTCCCTCCCCCCAGCTATCCTGCTTGTTTACCAACAGGTTTAGAAAAGCACCCAGGCCCCTGCGTCCTATGTATTCCTATGTTGTGATGCATTCACTGTCTTGCTATATAGCCAATTTCATACTATCAAAAAGAAAATATCAAAAATATCAAAAAGAAAATATTAAAAAAATACCTCTCATTATGAAATCTTCCATGGCTAATAGAATGTCATGATCTCTGTGGATTTAATAACATCATGAGGATCCAAGTGTGCCACAAACCATAAAGCAAGAGAAATTCCCAGAAACTATTCCTATGACAGTTGGAGCTTGAGCTATAGAGGCAATATCCATCTTACAGATAGAAAAAATGAGGCTGAGAAAAGCCAAGGAGTTTGCCCAAGACAGAATGAGCTGAGCTGGAACACGTGCCCCTTTACCTGTTGCAGGAAGGAAGGTCATGACTTTTTCTTTCTTGGCTTCTCCTTTAACAGCAGACACTAAAATAAGAGAGTGTTATCAGAGAATTTTAGCCCACATTTGACATTAGAAGGTATTTAATTCAAAATACTCATTTTTAAAGATGAGACAATTATGATCTTAAATGGTGACAGTGACTTGTTTAAAATCCCACATGTAGTCTGCTCATTCAATTTAGTCATGGAATATTTATTGATCAACTATAACAAAACTATTGATTGAAAGTATTGTTTGGCAGGTGCACTTTAATAAGCATTATGTGTGAAGGTGCTGGGGATACTATGATGAATGAGTGGGCACAGATTCCATCCTTATGGAGCTTAAAGTCTAGTTGGGAAGGTAAACATAAAGGAAAAGAAAACTCAAGGGTATTACAAACAGTGTTGAGTATTTTGAAGGGCACTTTAAGGATGTGTAATAGGGAGCTTGATTCATTTCAGTTGTCCAAAAGCTTTCGCTGGGAGATGATGTGTGGCTGAGATTTGGAGGATGAATAGTACTTGAGTAGGATGTAACGGGCTGAGGAGGGATTCAGAGTGTAGATGACAGTGCATGCCCAGGGACTGAGGTGGGCACAAGTATTACTTTAAAGAAATGAGCAAAGGCCAACAATGATAGAGCACAAAGAATGCAGGAG